>NC_056444.1:14739393-14951893 GCF_018296145.1 Oncorhynchus tshawytscha
TGTGAAGTACATGTATCTGATGCTGTCTGGTCAAAGGAGTACGACATGTTGCCGCCGTAGTGTTTGATTGATTGATGCCAGCAAGCGTTTGGCCTCCCTTAATATCAAATATATATCAAGGAATTAGCCAATCAGTGTTGAGCTGAACTCAACTGTGGGTTGTCCTAGCGCAGTAAAACTCCCCCAAGGGAGGCTAGTTTGGATTTGGCTTCACACTGATCAAATCACATCCTAAGCAAAACTTCATCATTGTCAGAAAAAGTGTCTGTTTCTGGCCTGCTTGTGTTGATGTCCTGCTGTAGCTAGCTTGTGTTGATGTCCTGCTGTAGCTAGCTTGTGTTGATGTCCTGCTGTAGCTAGCTTGTGTTGATGTCCTGCTGTAGCTAGCTTGTGTTGATGTCCTGCTGTAGCTAGCTTGTGTTGATGTCCTGCTGTAGCTAGCTTGTGTTGATGTCCTGCTGTAGCTAGCTTGTGTTGATGTCCTGCTGTAGCTAGCTTGTGTTGATGTCCTGCTGTAGCTAGCTTGATGTCCTGCTGTAGCTAGTGTTGATGTCCTGCTGTAGCTAGCTTGTGTTGATGTCCTGCTGTAGCTAGCTTGTGTTGATGTGCTGCTGTAGCTAGCTTGCTAAATCATCCCTTTCCTAGGCAATGGATGGAGATGGAGATTTGGACTTGTGGTTTTGACTTAATACTCTGTACATTACAATGACTATGACGGCGATTCTGATCTGACCATGAATTCATATAATGTGCCACTGTCCTGAGACGATTGAAGTTTAATTTGTAGCCTGGATGTAGCCTGATAGACTCATGTTAACTAGCTAGCTAACTTAGCTGCATGAGCTGTAGGTGTAGGTCCCAGTTGTTATTATTCAGGGACAAACCCACATTATTCATGTGAATAGTGAACGGTAAAGGGCTTTGTATTGAGAACTCCGTTGGTTATGTTAAAAACATTAGACTGAACTCCTTCAGCAGATTGACTTCAACATGAGGAGCAGCAAGCTGTAGAAGACACGGGTCAAGTATGTCTGGCCCAGGGAAGCAGGAAGCCATGTCTGGCCCAGGAAGAAGACACGGGTCAAGTATGTCTGGCCCAGGAAGCCGTAGAAGACACGGGTCAAGCATGTCTGGCCCAGGAAGCTGTAGAAGACACGGGTCAAGTATGTCTGGCCCAGGAAGCCGTAGAAGACACGGGTCAAGCATGTCTGGCCCAGGAAGCTGTAGAAGACACGGGTCAAGTATGTCTGGCCCAGGAAGCCGTAGAAGACACGGGTCAAGCATGTCTGGCCCAGCAAGCCGTAGAAGACACGGGTCAAGTATGTCTGGCCCAGGAAGCTGTAGAAGACACGGGTCAAGTATGTCTGGCCCAGGAAGCCGTAGAAGACACGGGTCAAGTATGTCTGGCCCAGGAAGCTGTAGAAGACACGGGTCAAGTATGTCTGGCCCAGGAAGCTGTAGAAGACACGGGTCAAGCATGTCTGGCCCAGGAAGCTGTAGAAGACACGGGTCAAGTATGTCTGGCCCAGGAAGCCGTAGAAGACACGGGTCAAGTATGTCTGGCCCAGGAAGCTGTAGAAGACACGGGTCAAGTATGTCTGGCCCAGGAAGCTGTAGAAGACACGGGTCAAGTATGTCTGGCCCAGGAAGCTGTAGAAGACACGGGTCAAGTATGTCTGGCCCAGGAAGCTGTAGAAGACACGGGTCAAGCATGTCTGGCCCAGGAAGCTGTAGAAGACACGGGTCAAGCATGTCTGGCCCAGGAAGCTGTAGAAGACACGGGTCAAGTATGTCTGGCCCAGGAAGCTGTAGAAGACACGGGTCAAGTATGTCTGGTCCCCAGGAAGCTGTAGAAGACACGGGTCAAGTATGTCTGGCCCAGGAAGCTGTAGAAGACACAGGGGTCAAGTATGTCTGGCCCAGGAAGCTGTAGAAGACACGGGTCAAGTATGTCTGCCCCAGGAAGCTGTAGAAGACACGGGTCAAGCATGTCTGGCCCAGCAAGCCATAGAAGACACGGGTCAAGCATGTCTGGCCAAGTGGCCTCTTTAACATCAATAAATATGAGAGCAACCAGAACCTCCCTAGTAGTGACTTGATGAAGACAGAACATCCAGAACCTCCCTAGTAGTGACTTGATAAAGACAGAACATCCAGAACCTCCCTAGTAGTGACTTGATGAAGACAGAACATCCAGAACCTCCTTAGTAGTGACTTGATGAAGACAGAACATCCAGAACCTCCCTAGTAGTGACACGATGAAGACAGAACCTCCTTAGTAGTGGCTTGATGAAGACAGAACATCCAGAACCTCCCTAGTAGTGACTTGATGAAGACATAACCTCCCTAGCAGTGACTTGATGAAGACAGAACATCCAGACCCTCCCTAGTAGTGACTTGATGAAGACAGAACATCCAGAACCTCCCTAGTAGTGACTTGATGAAGACAGAACATCCAGAACCTCCTAGTAGTGACTTGATGAAGACAGAACATCCAGAACCTCCCTAGTAGTGACTTGATGAAGACAGAACATCCAGAACCTCCCTAGTAGTGACTTGATGAAGACAGAACATCCAGAACCTCCTTAGTAGTGACTTGATGAAGACAGAACATCCAGAACCTCCCTAGTAGTGACTTGATGAAGACAGAACATCCAGAACCTCCCTAGTAGTGACTTGATGAAGACAGAACATCCAGAACCTCCCTAGTAGTGACTTGATAAAGACAGAACATCCAGAACCTCCCTAGTAGTGACTTGATGAAGACAGAACATCCAGAACCTCCTTAGTAGTGACTTGATGAAGACAGAACAGTCCAGAACCTCCAGAACCCTAGTGGTGACTTAGTAGTGATGAAGACAGAACCAGAACCTTAGTAGTGACTTGATGAAGACAGAACATCCAGAACCTCCCTAGTAGTGACTTGATGAAGACAGAACATCCAGACAGAACCTCCCTAGTAGTGACTTGATGAAGACAGAACATCCAGAACCTCCCTAGTAGTGACTTGATGAAAAGACAGAACAGTGACAGAACCTCCCTAGTAGTGACTTGATGAAGACAGAACATCCAGAACCTCCCTAGTAGTGACTTGATGAAGACAGAACATCCAGAACCTCCTAGTAGTGATTTGATGAAGACAGAACATCCAGAACCTCCCTAGTAGTGACATGATGAAGATCCAGAACCTCCTTAGTAGTGACTTGATGAAGACAGAACATCCAGAACCTCCTTAGTAGTGACATGATGAAGACAGAACCTCCTTAGTTGTGGCTTGATGAAGACAGAACATCCAGAACCTCCCTAGTAGTGGCTTGATGAAGACAGAACATCCAGAACCTCCTTAGTAGTGACTTGATGAAGACAGAACATCCAGAACCTCCTTATTAGTGACTTGATGAGGACAGAACATCCAGAACCTCCCTAGTAGTGAGTTGATGAAGACAGAACATCCAGAACCTCCTAGTAGTGACTTGATGAAGACAGAACATCCAGAACCTCCCTAGTAGTGACTTGATGAAGACAGAACATCCAGAACCTCCTTAGTAGTGACTTGATGAAGACAGAACATCCAGAACCTCCCTAGTAGTGACTTGATGAAGACAGAACATCCAGAACCAGACCCTTAGCAGTGACTTGATGAAGACAGAACATCCAGAACCTAGTAGTGGCTTGATGAAGACAGAACATCCAGTAGTGACTTGATGAAGACAGAACATCCAGAACCTCCTTAGTAGTGACTTGATGAAGACAGAACATCCAGAACCTCCCTAGTAGTGACTTGATGAAGACAGAACATCCAGAACCTCCCTAGTAGTGACTTGATGAAGACAGAACATCCAGAACCTCCCTAGTAGTGACTTGCCTTAGAGAGAACAGTGGGACACCATTTACAGTATCAGGTAAGTCTATGATTGAACAGCACCGTGCTTTAGAGATGCGCTTGTGTCATGAACAGTCTTCTCAGAGTTGTCCTCATGAACAGTCTTCTCAGAGTTGTCCTCATGAACAGTCTTCTCAGAGTTGTCCTCATGAACAGTCTTCTCAGAGTTGTCCTCATGAACAGTCTTCTCAGAGTTGTCCTCATGAACAGTCTTCTCAGAGTTGTCCTCATGAACAGTCTTCTCAGAGTTGTCCTCATGAACAGTCTTCTCAGAGTTGTCCTCATGAACAGTCTTCTCAGAGTTGTCCTCATGAACAGTCTTCTCAGAGTTGTCCTTATTGCTGCGGTTTCCCCTTTCAGATAAACAGACTGCTGCAGTAACATGGTGGTAAAAGGTGTCAGTTATTGAGACATTTTGTCTGTTATTGTCACGTTCTGACCATAGTTCCTTTGTTATGTCTTTTAGTATTGGTCAGGGCGTGAGTTGGGTGGGTTGTCTATGTTCTTTTTTCTATGATTTGGGATTTCTGTGTTTGGCCTGGTATTGTTGTCAATCAGAGGCAGCTGTCAATTGTTGTCCCTGATTGAGAACCATACTTATGTAGCCTGGTTTCTGATTGAGAACCATACTTTTAGCCTGGTTGTCCCTGGGTACTTATTATTTTCTGTTCTGTGTTTTGGTTCCCTGGTTGAGAACTGTTATGTAGCCTTTGTCTGATTTCTTATTCAGTGTGTCCCTGATTGAGGTAGCCTGGTTTCTTATTAAAACAAGATGTAGCCTGGTTGTCCCTGATTGAGAACCACGCTTATGTAGCCTGGGTCCTCTCCTTCATACTTATGAGCCGTTATAGTATTGGAGCTCAATAGTAGCCTGGCTTCTTTTGGTGATTTAATAACCTGGTTTCCAAAACATGGCTGGATTGAGAACCATACTTATGTAGCCTGGGTCCCAGAACCATTTAATTCATTCAATTGCTCTGTTTAGCCTGGTTTTGATTGAAACCATCTAGAGCCAGTCTGAGAACCATACTTATCAGCCTGGTTTCTTTTGTTGTTAAATTTTCTGTTCTAGATTCAGTCTACCACTCAGCCTCTGTGTTTAAGTGTTCCTCTAGATTCAGTCTACCACTCAGCCTCTGTGTTTAAACCGTTCTAGATTCAGTCTACCACTCAGCTCTGTGATTTAAACCTTCCAAAACTCTGGATTCAGGGTCAGACATTTAACCACTCAGTCTCTGTTTAGTTTAAACCTCTAGATTCAGTCTACCACTCAGCTTCTGTGTTAAAACCTCTAGATTCAGTCTACCACTCAGCCTCTGTGTTTAAACCTCTAGATTCAGTCTACCACTCAGCTTCTGTGTTAAAACCATCTAGATTCAGTCTACCACTCAGCCTCTGTGTTAAAACCTCTAGATTCAGTCTACCACTCAGCCTCTGTGTTAAAACCTCTAGATTCAGTCTACCACTCAGTCCCTGTGTTTAAACCTCTAGATCCAGTCTACCACTCAGTCCCTGTGTTTAAACCTCTAGATCCAGTCTACCACTCAGCCCCTGTGTTAAAACCTCTAGATTCAGTCTACCGCTCAGCCTCTGTGTTAAAACCTCTAGATCCAGTCTACCACTCAGTCCCTGTATTTAAACCTCTAGATCCAGTCTACCACTCAGCCTTTGTTTCATAACTGGTAATAATTTCTGTACGTTCCACAGGTCTCCTCTGAGTTAAGACTGGTTGGTTCTAGAGGTTCCACAGGTCTCCTCTGAGTTATGACTGGTTGGTTCTAGAGGTTCCACGGGTCTCCTCTGAGTTAGACTGGTTGGTTCTAGAGCAGTGGTTCCAAACTTTTTATAGTCCGTACCCCTTCAAACATTCAAACATTCAAAGCTGGTGGTTCTAGCACCAGGGTCAGCTGTCCCCTCTAGCACCAGGGTCAGCTGTGTGTTCTAGCACCAGGGTGGCTTCCCCTCTAGCACCAGGGTCAGCTGTGTACCCCCTTCAAACATTCAAACATTCAACCTCTAGCACCAGGGTCTAGCACCAGGGTCAGCTGTGTACCCCCTCTAGCACCAGGGTCAGCTGTACCCCCCACCAGGGTCAGCACCCCCCAGCACCAGGGTCAGCTGTGCACCAGGGTCAGCCCCTCTAGCACCAGGGTCAGCTGTACCTCCTCTAGCACCAGGGTCAGCTGTGTACCCCCTCAGCACCAGGGTCAGCTGTACCCCCTCTAGCACCAGGGTCAGCTGTACCCCCCTAGCACCTCAGCTGTACCCCCAGGGTCAGCTGTGTACCCCTCTAGCACCAGGGTCAGCACACTCTCAAATGTTGTTTTTTGCCATCATTATAAGCCTGCCACACACACACTATACAATACATTTATTAAACATAAGAATGAGTGTGAGTCTGTCGTCACAACCCGGCTCGTGGGAAGTGACTAAGAGCTCTTATAGGACCAGGGCACAAATAATAATATAATTATCATCAATCATTTTGATCTTTATTTAGCCATCTTACATATAAATCCTTATTTGTTCATAGAAAAATGGTGAATAACTCACCACAGGTTAATGAGAAGGGTGTGCTTGAAAGGATGCACATAACTCTGCAATGTTGGGTTGTATTGGAGAGAGTCTCCGTCTTAAATCATTTTCCACACACAGTCTGTGCCTGTATCTAGTGTTCATGGTAGTGAGGGCTGAGAATCCACTCTCACATGGGTACATGGTTACAAAGGGCATCAGTGTCTTAACACGCGATTTACCAAGGCAGGATACTCTGAGCGCAGCCCAATCCAGAAATCTGGCAGTGGCTTCTGATTTAATTACATTTTCACAGAACTGCTTTTGCAATTTCGATGAGGCTCTCTTATTCAGATACCAGTAGGTGGACTGGAGGCAGGGCATGAAAGAGGTAACGAATCCAGTTTGTGTCATCCGTTTCGGGAAAGTACCTGCGTAATTGCGTACCCAACTCACTGAGGTGCTTCGCTATATCACATTTGACATTGTCCGTTACCTTGAGTTCATTTGCACCCAAAGAGCCTACGATGATGGAAAGACCTGTGTTGTCCTTGTTGACGCAGACAGAGAAGAGCTCCAACTTCTTAATCAGCCTCAATTTTGTCCCGCACATTGAATATAGTTGCGGAGAGTAATCCTAGATTCAGATCTTTCAGGCAAGAGAAAACATCACCCAGACAGGCCAGTCGTGTGAGAAACTCGTCATCGTGCTAGAGGTCAGACAAGTGAAAATGATGGTCAGTAAAGACCATTCTAAGCTTGACTCTCAATAAAAAAAATTTAAAAGTCAATATTTTAGCATTTTGATAACCAGCTATTGCTGCCTGCATTCCTTTGGCAGCAAGAGACATACTTGACCCGTCTCTTCTACGGCTTCCTGGGCCAGACATGATTGACCCGTCTCTTCTACTGCTTCCTGGGCCAGACATACTTGACCCGTCTCTACAACTGCTTTGACCTGCATTCCTTTGGCAGCAAGAGCCTCTCGTGTGAGAAACTCGTCATCATGCAAGAGGTCAGACAAGTGAAAATGATGGTCAGTAAAGATCAATTTAAGCTTGTCTCTCAATTTTAAAAAAATGTGTCAATACTTTGTCCCTTTATAACCTTGATAACCTTGATAACCTTGATAACCAGCTCTTGCTGCCAAAGGCTTTCCTTTGAGCCTCTCGGTGTCACGGATCCCTCCAGAACTGTTGATTACGCACCTGGTGCCCATTTCCCCAATGATAAATGTAAATGTGCCCTTTGTTTCCCCATTGGGCTGTCAATTATTGTTCTGTTGTCCGTTGGTTGTGTGAGTACCTGTGCTGTGTTTGTTTTGGCTCTCGTGTTGTGCGTTTGTGTTTTCGGGTCTCGCCCCGTTGTATGTATTCGAGGTACTCCTCGTTATTTTGTTTGGGTCTCAACCCTGTGTTTTGTATTTGTGTTTGTATGGTCTTCGTCTCCGTGCCTTTACATGCTTGCTGTAATTTGATGCAATAAAAACAAACTATTACGCATTCCTGCGCCTGTCTCCCGATCCTTATACCAGCGTGACTCGGTGGAAGCTGCAGTGTACCCAAGTGGCGTCGGGAGCAACTGCTACAACTCCACTATTGTCATGGCTTTGCGCCTTACCATCTTGACCACTCCATTTGTCTCACCTGTCATGGCTTTGTCCGCCATCAGAAGAGATACCAACACATCTTGACCACCAAAGTCCATTTGATGTCACAAAGCTGTCCAGTATTTTTAAAATGTCCTGCATCCTGTTGTCCTGGTTTCCAGTGGTTCCGTGGCAGCAGGAAGAATTAAGGATGTTTGCCTGTCCTAGCCAGTCGGTAGCTCACCATATAAGACGCTTCTAGCCCCTTCTTATTAATGGTATCTGTTGCCATTATACATGTCTTACTACTCGAAAGTCATCTTAATTCTCACTTAAAACTCCTGTGGCTTATTTTTCAAATGAGCATGTTTTGTTTCTAAATGTCTGTACAAGAGTGAAGGTTTCATCGGGTTGTGAGATAGTACTTCTGTACATATAACACACTGTGGCTGAGGAAAGGCACTATTCCCAACATAAGTGAACCCCAAATCAATGTAGTTATCATATTTGCGCCTATACGATGGTCCAACGTCCCAGTCTGTTGTTCGGTGCTTTCCTGGGTAAGAGGGCAGTAGCTCGTCGGCTGCATCAGATTCACAACTGTCAGTGCCCATGCTAGCTGGGTTAACAACAAATGTAGAATTACTGATGCTAGCTGGGTTAACAACAAATGTAGAATTACTGATGCTAGCTGGGTTAACAACAAATGTAGAATTACTGATGCTAGCTGGGTTAACAACAAATGTAGAATTACCGATACTAGCATTGGATGCGCTCGTGGAAGCAGAACAACTATGTGTCCTTGTAGGTGCAGGTGCAGTACAGCTGGTAGTAGCAGTATGATGTCCTAGTAGTAGTAGCAGTATGATGTCCTAGTAGTAGTAGCAGTATGATGTCCTAGTAGTAGTAGCAGTATGATGTCCTAGTAGTAGTAGCAGTATGATGTCCTAGTAGTAGTAGCAGTATGATGTCCTAGTAGTAGTAGCAGTATGATGTCCTAGTAGTAGTAGCAGTATGATGTAGTAGTAGCAGTATGATGTCCTAGTAGTAGTAGCAGTATGATGTCCTAGTAGTAGTAGCAGTATGATGTCCTAGTGGTAGTAGCAGTATGATGTCCTAGTAGTAGTAGCAGTATGATGTCCTAGTAGTAGTAGCAGTATGATGTCCTAGTAGTAGTAGCAGTATGATGTAGTAGTAGCAGTATGATGTCCTAGTAGTAGTAGCAGTATGATGTAGTAGTAGTAGTAACAGTATGATGTCCTAGTAGTAGTAGCAGTATGATGTCCTAGTAGTAGTAGCAGTATGATGTCCTAGTAGTAGTAGCAGTATGATGTCCAGTATGAGTAGTAGTAGCAGTATGATGTCCTAGTAGTAGTAGCAGTATGATGTCCTAGTAGTAGTAGCAGTATGATGTAGTAGTAGTAGTAGCAGTATGATGTCCTAGTAGTAGTAGCAGTATGATGTCCTAGTAGTAGTAGCAGTATGATGTCCTAGTAGTAGTAGCAGTATGATGTCCTAGTAGTAGTAGCAGTATGATGTCCTAGTAGTAGTAGCAGTATGATGTCCTAGTAGTAGTAGCAGTATGATGTCCTAGTAGTAGTAGCAGTATGATGTCCTAGTAGTAGTAGCAGTATGATGTTAGTAGTAGTAGCAGTATGATGTAGTAGTAGCAGTATGATGTCCTAGTAGTAGTAACAGTATGATGTCCTAGTAGTAGTAGCAGTATGATGTCCTAGTAGTAGTAGCAGTATGATGTCCTAGTAGTAGTAGCAGCTGGTAGTAGCAGTATGATGTCCTAGTAGTAGTAGCAGTATGATGTCCTAGTAGTAGTAGCAGTATGATGTCCTAGTAGTAGTAGCAGTATGATGTCCTAGTAGTAGTAGCAGTATGATGTCCTAGTAGTAGTAGCAGTATGATGTCCTAGTAGTAGTAGCAGTATGATGTCCTAGTAGTAGTAGCAGTATGATGTCCTAGTAGTAGTAGCAGTATGATGTCCTAGTAGTAGTAGCAGTATGATGTCCTAGTAGTAGTAGCAGTATGATGTAGTAGTAGTAGTAGCAGTATGATGTCCTAGTAGTAGTAGCAGTATGATGTAGTAGTAGTAGTAGCAGTATGATGTCCTAGTAGTAGTAGCAGTATGATGTAGTAGTAGTAGTAACAGTATGATGTAGCCTATGTCCTAGTAGTAGTAGCAGTATGATGTAGTAGTAGTAGTAGCAGTATGATGTCCTAGTAGTAGTAGCAGTATGATGTCCTAGTAGTAGTAGCAGTATGATGTCCTAGTAGTAGTAGCAGTATGATGTCCTAGTAGTAGTAGCAGTATGATGTCCTAGTAGTAGTAGCAGTATGATGTAGTAGTAGCAGTATGATGTCCTAGTAGTAGTAGCAGTATGATGTCCTAGTAGTAGTAGCAGTATGATGTCCTAGTAGTAGTAGCAGTATGATGTCCTAGTAGTAGTAGCAGTATGATGTCCTAGTAGTAGTAGCAGTATGATATCCTAGTAGTAGTAGCAGTATGATGTCCTAGTAGTAGTAGCAGTATGATGTCCTAGTAGTAGTAGCAGTATGATGTCCTAGTAGTAGTAGCAGTATGATGTCCTAGTAGTAGTAGCAGTATGATGTCCTAGTAGTAGTAGCAGTATGATGTCCTAGTAGTAGTAGCAGTATGATGTCCTAATAGTAGTAGCAGTATGATGTCCTAGTAGTAGTAGCAGTATGATGTCCTAGTAGTAGTAGCAGTATGATGTCCTAGTAGTAGTAGCAGTATGATGTCCTAGTAGTAGTAGCAGTATGATGTCCTAGTAGTAGTAGCAGTATGATGTCCTAGTAGTAGTAGCAGTATGATGTCCTAGTAGTAGTAGCAGTATGATATCCTAGTAGTAGTAGCAGTATGATGTGCAGCTAGTAGTAGTAGCAGTATGATGTCCTAGTAGTAGTAGCAGTATGATGTCCATTAGTGCAGTAGTAGCAGTATGATGTCCTAGTAGTAGTAGACTAGTATGATGTCCTAGTGACTAGTATGGACCAGTATGCATGTCCTATGTAGTAGTAGCAGTATGATGTCCTAGTAGTAGTAGCAGTATGATGTCCTAGTGGTAGTAGCAGCTGGTAGTAGCAGTACTACCAGTAGAGCTGGTATGTGTCTCCATGGACGAGTGCCTTAGTTTTTTTTAAACAATTATCCATTTTCAAGCAAACGGAATGAGCAGCAGCTTCGTTTGACTACATATGGACCATTAGTGCAGCTTCGTTTGACTACATATGGACCGTTAGTGCAGCTTCGTTTGACTACATATGGACCATTAGTGCAGCTTCGTTTGACTACATATGGACCATTAGTGCAGCTTCGTTTGACTACATATGGACCATTAGTGCAGCTTCGTTTGACTACATATGGACCATTAGTGCAGCTTCGTTTGACTACATATGGACCATTAGTGCAGCTTCGTTTGACTACATATGGACCATTAGACTACATATGGACCATTAGTGCAGCTTCGTTTGACTACATATGGACCATTAGTGCAGCTTCGTTTGACTACATATGGACCATTAGTGCAGCTTCGTTTGACTACATATGGACCATTAGTGCAGCTTCGTTTGACTACATATGGACCATTAGTGCAGCTTCGTTTGACTACATATGGACCATTAGTGGAATTCCCAGAGAAGGTAAAGGTTCAAATAATTGGATATTCCTTATTTGACATTGTGTTATTTCGCTGAACACTAGATGGTTTCATTTTATTTTGGCCAGTGAAACGAGGCTACTCAGTGGAGAGAGAGAGAACTCACCCAAATGTTTAGTCCTGTTGGAAAATATAAATGGACTGTTTGAAAATGTGAAGAATTTAATCAAAATAAAATTTAAATTGTGAATCACATTTTTATTTGGTGTACCCCCAGGATGTTCCAGCATCCTAAACCACCCGAGGAGAAAACTCACGCAATCCTTCCAAATATGAATTAACTGGGCACAACATCCACAACCTTGGCCATCACTTCTCTTTTTGACGAATGTCATTCATTTAGGAACACACACGTATTTATATTAGGTCATCTTTTTGTTCATAAACCATCTTCCCTTTTTTTTTACTGTTATGTTATTTTTGTGTATATTTCTGTATAGTTTTGAGTTCGGTGTAATGAAGTTGACCTGGTTAACCCAGGTAGGGAAGCTGGGGAGGGAGAATGTCCGAGAAAGGAACCACAATGACGTCTCCTCCACCACGGCCTCCAAGACAATATAAATACTGTCCCTACCAGGTAGAAAACATGACAACCTACCAAACCAACCCGCAAGGTAAGCAGCCTAATCTGCAATCTTGGTTGTAGTATCACAACAGGTCTCTCTTACAAAATAGATTTATGATCACCTGTAGCGTGTAGTCTATAGGATTAGATAAGGCTGACCTAAATCAGTTATCTGACTGTAATTTATTCTTTCCAGGTGAACTGTGATATTTTCGCATTACTATTCAAACTGAAGAAAGACAAATCTCCCGGAGCCAATATGAAGTTCAGCACCGTCCAACTCGTAGCCGCTGTGGTAGTGGTGATGAGCGTCTGTCTGCTGCGCGAATCCGTGGCGCACTCCATCCATCGCCCGCTCAGCGCCCCCCTGCACAGCGCGGATACCGACACCATGGTGCAGCTGGTGGCTCAACATGTAAGTTACTTTATCATATTTCATATTCCATTACGGCTTATAATTGTAGGACTAAACTAAATATATTCTATTTGTAGAACTAGTAGCCTATTATTTAGTCCTTTTATTCGGGTTTATTTAATTATGATTATGACTTTAAAAAGCCTAATGATGCCATTCCGGTCTGTTTCAACAGGCGCAAAAATTCTGACATCGATACTGACACTAAACTGATGCCAGACATCGATACTAAAAAGGTCTGTCTATTAAACCAATGAGTAATGTCACGTTAATCCATGTCTAGTCTACATTATTTTACAGCTTGGTGTGAAATGGTATTTAGTTTAGTGTTGTATTTTCTATTTCTACCACCTGATGCAGCTGTAGGCAATACTAACCATATCATACTAATGAATTGATGCCTTTGAACTGAACTTTGAACTGATGTCTCCAACGGCAGAACCACAGAGACATCTGCTGCCTGCATGCTAACATCCTGGACTTCTACCTGAGTAACATCCTGACCACTAAGGAGAAGCAGGACAAGCATCATCCTAAACTCCCTGCCCTGAAGGAAGACCTGGCCCGAGTCAGCAGAGACCTGAAGGAACACGGCTGTGTAAGTTTTCCTCTCTGTCATCTGCTTCACCTACACTCCTTTGTTTCATCCCCTTCTCTCTTCATCCATTCTTTACCTTTTCAACACCTTCCAATGTGTCTGTCTGTCTCTCTCTCTCTACACTCCTTTGTTTCATCCCCTTCTCTCTTCATCCATTCTTTACCTTTTCAACACCTTCCAATGTATCTGTCTGTCTGTCTGTCTCTCTCTCTGTCTCTCTCTCTCTCTCTCTCTCTGTCTCTCTCTCTCTCTCTCTGTCTGTCTCCCTCTCCCTCTCTCTCTCTCTCTCTCTTCCTCTTCCTCTTCCTCCTCTCTCTCTTAGTCAGAGATCTTAAGTGTGATATTGTGTAGAGATGGTGTTTATATCAGAGAAAGTGACTGATTTTTCTCTTTCTTCAAGGCTATTAAACACTACAATGACCACCACCACAGCATTGCTTTCCGCAAGAAGTTGTCCGAGGTAATTCTCCAGGATACCCTGTTCAGACTTGATCATTTTCATACTTGTCACAAAGAAACACGATAAACAAAGTTATGAACAAGAGTTAATGCATGAATCAAAGTGAAAATGAATCCATTGTACATTTGATTGAATGTGATCTTTGTCTAAAACCTCCATTGTTTTTGGTTTGTTGTTTCAGATGGAGGAGGGGAAAGGGATCAAGAAAGCCATTGGAGAGATTGACATCCTCTTCACCTTCCTGAAAGACTTCTGTGTGCACGCCTAGATCCAACATCATCCTATATCATCACATAGAGATGTACATCTAGATCCAACATCATCCTATATCATCACATAGAGATGTACATCTAGATCCAACATCATCCTATATCATCACATAGAGATGTACATCTAGATCCAACATCATCCTATATCATCACATAGAGATGTACATCTAGATCCAACACATCCTATATCATCACATAGAGATGTACATCTAGATCCAACATCATCCTATATCATCACATAGAGATGTACATCTAGATCCAACATCATCCTATATCATCACATAGAGATGTACATCTAGATCCAACATCATCCTATATCATCACATAGAGATGTACATCTAGATCCAACATCATCCTATATCATCACATAGAGATGTACATCTAGATCCAACACATCCTATATCATCACATAGAGATGTACATCTAGATCCAACATCATCCTATATCATCACACAGAGATGTACATCTAGATCCAACATCATCCTATATCATCACATAGAGATGTACATCTAGATCGAACATCATCCTATATCATCACATAGAGATGTACATCCAGATCCAACATCATCACATAGAGATGTACATCTAGATCCAACACATCCTATATCATCACTTAGAGATGTACATCTAGATCCAACACATCCTATATCATCACATAGAGATGTACATCTAGATCCAACACACCCTATATCATCACATAGAGATGTACATCTAGATCCAACATCATCCTATATCATCACATAGAGATGTACATCTAGATCCAACACATCCTATATCATCACATAGAGATGTACATCTAGATCCAACATCATCCTATATCACCACACAGAGATGTACATCTAGATCCAACATCATCCTATATCACCACATAGAGATGTACATCTAGATCCAACATCATCCTATATCATCACATAGAGATGTACATCTAGGTTTTAGTCATGCTATGTTTCTGTACCTTATATCCTATAAGGATATTGTGTGTTATTTTTGTATTCATTTTGCATTGCTTATTTATTATTGATCTATTTATTGTTGTTACTAAGCAACATGCAAACTGGTGAAATGTATTTCAAATGCGTCCTGATTCTGTTGACATCAGATGTGCAGGGTCTTGAGCATTTCATATGTAGCCCCATGGTGGCCCTTACTGTCTACATCTTGTGCTGGACACAATAATAATACTAGATTTATTTATCTTTTTGGAGAATATATTTAAACAGAGAATTTATTGCATTTTTAAGTTATTATCATTGTTTTAATGATGATGAAATGTTTAAGTTATAATTACATCTATTGAGCAAATGTGTATTTTACTATAAAGTGATTGTGTTTATAGAGGAAGTGAATGCAGCTGTCTGTAACATGGGGAAATGTATTGAATTTACCACAGTGTTTGTAACCTAAGATTCCTAAAATAAAACACTTTTCAAAAGCACATTCTTCTTGTCAAATATATTATTGTCTTTACACAGTGTACGTTATAGACTTAGACAGACGTGGAATAACTTTAAATGTGTACAGCAGTAGTTATATAGGAGGAGTCTTGACTAGAATACAGTAGTTATATAGGAAGAGTCTTGACTAGAATACAGTAGTTATATAGGAAGAGTCTTGACTAGAATACAGTAGTTATATAGGAGGAGTCTTGACTAGAATACAGTAGTTATATAGGAGGAGTCTTGACTAGAATACAGTAGTTATATAGGAGGAGTCTTGACTAGAATACAGTAGTTATATAGGAGGAGCCTTGACTAGAATACAGTAGTTATATAGGAAGAGTCTTGACTAGAATACAGTAGTTATATAGGAGGAGTCTTGACTAGAATACAGTAGTTATATAGGAGGAGTCTTGACTAGAATACAGTAGTTATATAGGAGGAGTCTTGACTAGAATACAGTAGTTATATAGGAGGAGTCTTGACTAGAATACAGTAGTTATATAGGAGGAGTCTTGACTAGAATACAGTAGTTATATAGGAGGAGTCTTGACTAGAATACAGTAGTTATATAGGAGGAGTCTTGACTAGAATACAGTAGTTATATAGGAGGAGCCTTGACTAGTAGTTATATAGGAGGAGGAGTCTTGACTAGAATACAGTAGTTATATAGGAGGAGTCTTGACTAGAATACAGTAGTTATATAGGAGGAGTCTTGACTAGAATACAGTAGTTATATAGGAGGAGTCTTGACTAGAATACAGTAGTTATATAGGAGGAGTCTTGACTAGAATACAGTAGTTATATAGGAGGAGTCTTGACTAGAATATTAGGGAAGTCTTGACATACAGTAGTTATATAGGAGGAGTCTTGACTAGAATACAGTAGTTATATAGGAGGAGTCTTGACTAGAATACAGTAGTTATATAGGAGGAGTCTTGACTAGAATACAGTAGTTATATAGGAGGAGTCTTGACTAGAATAGAATACAGTAGTTATATAGGAGGAGTCTTGACTAGAATACAGTAGTTATATAGGAGGAGTCTTGACTAGAATACAGTAGTTATATAGGAGGAGTCTTGACTAGAATACAGTAGTAATATAGGAGGAGTCTTGACTAGAATACAGTAGTTATATAGGAGGAGTCTTGACTAGAATACAGTAGTTATATAGGAGGAGTCTTGACTAGAATACAGTAGTTATATAGGAGGAGTCTTGACTAGAATACAGTAGTAATATAGGAGGAGTCTTGACTAGAATACAGTAGTTATATAGGAGGAGTCTTGACTAGAATACAGTAGTTATATAGGAGTCTTGACTAGAATACAGTAGTTATATAGGAGGAGTCTTGACTAGAATACTATAGAGTCAGAAGGGCAGTAGTTATATAGGAGGAGTCTTGACTAGAATACAGTAGTTATATAGGAGGAGTCTTGACTAGAATACAGTAGTTATATAGGAGGAGTCTTGACTAGAATACAGTAGTTATATAGGAGGAGTCTTGACTAGAATACAGTAGTTATATAGGAGGAGTCTTGACTAGAATACAGTAGTTATATAGGAGGAGTCTTGACTAGAATACAGTAGTTATATAGGAGGAGTCTTGACTAGAATACAGTAGTTATATAGGAGGAGTCTTGACTAGAATACAGTAGTTATATAGGAGGAGTCTTTAGAATACAGTAGTTATATAGGAGGAGTCTTGACTAGAATACAGTAGTTATATAGGAGGAGTCTTGACTAGAATACAGTAGTTATATAGGAGGAGTCTTGACTAGAATACAGTAGTTATATAGGAGGAGTCTTGACTAGAATACAGTAGTTATATAGGAGGAGTCTTGACTAGAATACAGTAGTTATATTGGAGGAGTCTTGACTAGAATACAGTAGTTATATAGGAGGAGTCTTGACTAGAATACAGTAGTTATATAGGAGGAGTCTTGACTAGAATACAGTAGTTATATAGGAGGAGTCTTGACTAGAATACAGTAGTTATATAGGAGGAGTCTTGACTAGAATACAGTAGTTATATAGGAGGAGTCTTGACTAGAATACAGTAGTTATATAGGAGGAGCCTTGACTAGAATACAGTATAGACTTAGACAGCAGTACATCTATATAGGAGGAGTCTTGACTAGAATACAGTAGTTATATAGGAGGAGTCTTGACTAGAATACAGTAGTTATATAGGAGGAGTCTTGACTAGAATACAGTAGTTATATAGGAGGAGTCTTGACTAGAAAACAGTAGTTATATAGGAGGAGTCTTGACTAGAATACAGTAGTTATATAGGAGGAGTCTTGACTAGAATACAGTAGTTATATAGGAGGAGTCTTGACTAGAATACAGTAGTTATATAGGAGGAGTCTTGACTAGAATACAGTAGTTATATAGGAGGAGTCTTGACTAGAATACAGTAGTTATATAGGAGGAGTCTTGACTAGAATACAGTAGTTATATAGGAGGAGTCTTGACTAGAATACAGTAGTTATATAGGAGGAGTCTTGACTAGAATACAGTATAGACTTAGACAGCAGAAGTTACAGTGTACGTTATTGACTGAGACAGAGGAAGAATATCTTTATTTTTCCAGAAAGATCTTTAGACGCTGAACATACAAACAACATTAAATTCACACATTCAGCACACACCTATATTTCCCATAGAAATACATTGTTCACTGTGTACAGCAACCACACAGCAAGGTTTAAGGGTGAATTCATCAATAAATGGTTCCTAAATTGATTGGGCCAGTTTCCTGGAGATTCTCCATTGAGTCCAGTACTAAGACTTAATCTGAGTCTGGAAAACATCTACAGACTGTTGATATTGAAATAGGAACAATTTTCAGTAAAATTACACAGGCAATTTAGGCCTTCATTATTATAGCAAACAATATATAATATGTCTCAAATCAGTGAGAGTTGATGACAGAAGCAGAAGGTCACAGCTGTCATTATGCTCTGAAGTCTGGAACATATTATCTAAACCTTTGGATGGTACACCTTGGATGGTGTTTACTGAGGGAGTCTGGAACCTCTCAGCTCCTAACTGTGGACCCCACCACCTGAGGGAGTCTGAACATACAATAACATTAACTATCACACGTGTGTGTCTCCAAGTGTGTGTTTGTGTGTGTGTCTGCATGTGTGTGTACTGTGTTTCTGTCTGCATGTCATGTGTGTGTGCTGTGTGTGTGTGTGTGTGTCTCCATGTGTCAGTGTGGGTGTGGGTGTGTGAGGGTGTGTTGGTGCATGAGTGTGTGTATGGTGTCATGCAGAAAGCATGCTCCAACAGTGGGACCCCAATCAGGAAGTTTACCTGCTTCCCCAGTTCAGGTAAATGACAACATGATGACACCTGAGACAGGTAAACACTTACTTCCTGGTTCCTCTCTGCTCTTCTCTGCTCCACCAGGCAGGCCAGGGAAGTAACTGGCGGAGGTCACCTGGGGGCGTGGTCGGGGCGTGGCCCCGTGGCCGGGCCAGGTTCTTGTATTCCACCTCTGAGTGTTTAAGGTGATGAAACAGACAGAGAGATAAAGACCTGGAGTTTTTACAGCTATTTCCTGTTCCACATCAGCAGAGGAAACGGAGGATGTATCTTCCTGAGAATTACCCAGAATTACCCCATGGTGACAGTGACTGTGACCCCCCCACCACCACCTCTCAGCTCCTTACTGTGACCCCCCACCACACCTCTCAGCTCCTAACTGTGACCCCCACCACACCTCTCAGCTCCTAACTGTGACCCCACCACCACCACCACCTCTCTCAGCTCCTCACTGACCCCACACACCTCTCAGCTCCCTAACTGTGACCCACCTCTCAGCTCCCACCCCCCACCACACCTCAGCTCCTAACTGTGACCCCCACCCCCCTCAGCTCCACTGTGACCCCACCACCACCACTTTCAACTCCTAACTGTGACCCCCCCCACACCTCTCTAATGTTCTGACTAGATCTCAGCTCTAATGTAACAGACTACCACCAATGCTTCTGTAACCCCCCACCACCACACCTCTCAGCTCTAATGTGACCCCCACCACCACACCTCTCAGACTATATAATGTTCCTGACTGTAGATCTACTCTAATGTAACAGACTATACAATGTTCTGACTAGATATATCTAATGTAACAGACTATATAATGTTCTGTCTAGATATATCTAATGTAACAGACTATATAATGTTCTGTCTAGATCTATCTAATGTAACAGACTATATAATGTTCTGACTAGATCTATCTAATGTAACAGACTATATAATGTTCTGTCTAGATCTATCTAATGTAACAGACTATATAATGTTCTGACTAGATATATCTAATGTAACAGACTATATAATGTTCTGACTAGATATAATGTAACAGACTATATAATGTTCTGACTAGATCTATCTAATGTAACAGACTATACAATGTTCTGACTAGATATATCTAATGTAACAGACTATATAAGGTTCTGTCTAGATATATCTAATGTAACAGACTATACAATGTTCTGACTAGATATATCTAATGTAACAGACTATATAATGTTCTGACTAGATCTATCTAATGTAACAGACTATACAATGTTCTGACTAGATATATCTAATGTAACAGACTATATAATGTTCTGACTAGATATATCTAATGTAACAGACTATATAAGGTTCTGACTAGATATATCTAATGTAACAGACTATATAATGTTCTGTCTAGATATATCTAATGTAACAGACTATATAATGTTCTGTCTAGATATATCTAATGTAACAGACTATATAATGTTCTGACTAGCTGTATCCAGAGAGACATTACCTGTTCTGCTGTACGTGGTGCCATTATGGGACAGTCAGAGGCATCTTGTGCACTATGCAGCTGTGCTGCCATGCAGTATGGACCTAACCCAGTACTGATGACAGAGTTCTAACCCAGTTCTGATGGCCAGAGGTCTAACCCAGTTCTGATGACAGAGGTCTAACCCAGTTCTTATGGCCAGAGGTCTAACCCAGTTCTGATGACAGAGGTCTAACCCAGTTCTGATGACAGAGGTCTAACCCAGTTCTGATGGCCAGTGACCTAACCCAGTTCTTATGACAGAGGTCTGACAGAGGTCTAACCCAGTTCTTATGACAGAGGTCTAACCCAGTCTAACCCAGTTCTTATGACAGAGGTCTAACCCAGTTCTTATGACAGAGGTCTAACCCTGTTCTTGACAGAGGCCAGAGGTCTAACCCAGTTCCAGAGTCTAACCCAGTTCTTATGCCAGAGGTCTAACCCAGTTCTTATGACAGAGGTCTAACCCAGTTCTTATGTCTAACCCAGAGGTCTAACCCAGTTCTTATGACAGAGGTCTAACCCAGTTCTTATGACAGAGGTCCAACCCCTGTTCTTATGACAGAGGTCTAACCCAGTTCTTATGACAGAGGTCTAACCTAGCAGTTCTGATTCTTATGACAGAGGTCTAACCCAGTTCTTATGACAGAGGTCTAACCCAGTTCTTATGGCCAGAGGTCCCCAGTTCTTATGAGTTCTGATGACAGAGACCTAACCCAGAGCCTAACCCAGTATGACAGAGGTCTAACCCAGTTCTTATGGCCAGAGGTCCTAACCCAGTTCTTATGACAGAGACCTAACCCAGTTCAGAGGTCAGAGGTCAACCCAGTTCTTATGACAGAGGTCCAACCTGTTCTTATGCCAGAGGTCCAACCTGTTCTTATGCCAGAGGGTCTAACCCAGTTCTTATGGCCAGTTCTTATGACAGAGGTCCAACCTGTTCTTAACCAGAGGTCCAACCTGTTCTTAGACAGAGGTCTAACCCAGTTCTTATGGACAGTTCTAGGAGGTCTAACCCAGTTCTTATGACAGAGGTCAGTTCAACCTAACCCAGTTCTTATGCCAGAGGTCCAACCAGTTCTTATGCCAGAGGTAACCTAGCAGTTCTTATAAGGTCCCAGTTCTTATGCTGTTCAGAGGTCTTATAACCCAGTTCTTATGGACAGAGGTCTAACCCAGTTCTTATGACAGAGGACTAACCCAGTTATGATGGAAGGAGAATGAGACACATTATGATGACGGGGAAGACAATTGAGGACACTATCATTGTATTTTGCTCCACAGACGACCAGGGTTTAAATGCAGTTGGTCACAGTAGCAGGTCAAATGATTTGATCTCCACCTTCTCCATATGGTTCAATGTCCAACGGATGGAGGTTTTTAACCCTTTAAAACCGTACAACACACCGTTGAATGTTCTGACTGGAACTCAGCTGAACTCTTCAGTCAGTCGTCAGAACCAGTTTGTCTCTGACCACATTGACTCATAGAGTACTTAGATTGGAGCCGAAAGGCGACGTGCAGACGTCTACAACTCCACCTATCTGGGTCAGACCCGACCTGGCAGTGGTGAACCATGTAGGAGGATGACCTGGTTTAAGTGGGTAACGCAGATCAGGGGGAGAGAGCAGAGTTGCTAACTCATCCTACCCAGGGATGAACAGAACCAACCTCTTCCAGTAAGTGCCAGACAACCAGACAACCTTACGAAACGGAACGAACCCCATTGGACCTGGGGACCAACAGTGAGGGACAGAGAGTGAGAGTGACACGGCAAAAGCTTTGGGTTAGTTGGAGGCCATTGCTGCTCCATTACAGTTTCCTCCTCCACAAAACCACTGTTAGCTTGATGCACCAGAAAGGAGAGACAGATGTGTCAGCAAGAGATTTTCTGCATTCCTGCAGTTTTGTTATTGTCTGTATTAAACCAGAGTGTGATGATGATGATGATGTTGTATCGTATGAATGATATCAGTAAAATGCTTAATTGAGTGTTTTAAATTAATGACACAAAATAAACAATGTTTTTAAAACAAATAATGAATCAATCCCTCCTCAGGAGTAGAATCATTACAAGTCATAAAAACAAAATTGAATCGTCTTATCTAAATAATTTCCCAGAAAGGGCATATTAACTATGATATTACAATAAAAGTTTAGAAAGTAGGCTGTTAAAGCACATGAGTGGGTCAGGTTCACATTTAGTAGAGAGGAGCACCGTTTAGAAGCCTACAGAACAGCAGTTATCAAGAAGATACTGGATGTAGAGCATCAGATACTCAGAGACGCATCTCTTCCTTAACCTCAATGGAACTACAGCTGCTTGACGGGGAATAACCCCAATCATGAACCTTCAACCTCGTTTTATCCATCCAGTAATCTCGAAGTGGTAAACCCTCTCTAGAACGCAAAACCACAACAAACAAGAAAGTCTAACCTCAGGACTTCGTAGATCAGAAAGAGAGATAACAGCAAGCTCAGCACCAATGCGTGCTGGCCACTCCAGGGAAATTTGGCGCAAACGAAATGTTGTTACACTTTTAAGCATCACGTTTCGACTGTGGGAATTTTTGAAAGGTGAAGTGATGGGTATATAACATGAAAGAACCGGTGCAGACTGTCAAACTACAGTTCTGATTCTCTGCTCTTCTCTTCGCCGTTAATTACGACTCTAAACAATAAGACCGATAAGATGCGCGCTGTGATTTTGGTGACGGTTGGTCTGCTGGCGCTGATTGGACACCTGGATGGACGCGCTCATGGCGAGAAACGACGCGACAGACCAAACTGTCTCCAACGGACGGTCTCTCCCAGACTGATCAAGGAATTACTCAACAAAACACAAACTCTCACTAACTCTTTACCAGTAAGTAGAAACATGTTTTAATACTGTTTCAAGTCCATTAAATAAGTATTGTTATGTGCGTAGTAATTAATTTAAATGTATTTTGTTACAGACGTTCCCCAGAAAAATATATGAAAGACTTCTGCCCAAAATCTGTACAACGTGTGCTAAGGTATATTTATAAATCATATTTATAAATCAAAACATAGACTGTTACTGAACTACTTTTGCATTTTATTAAACAAAGCAAAGCAACAAAACCTGAATTGTTTTCATTTTATTTTTTAGAAACAACTTGGCATCTGGGAAATCAACAAGATATTGGATGTCTATTCCAACGTGTTCAACCAGGACTCTTTGGAAGGTCTCTACCCCAAACACTTTGAGGATCTTCTGGCCAGGCTGAAAACAGATGTCCAATCTTGTGTGAGTATTGAACTTTAAGATAGTTCTTTATTTGACCACCTGTTAGAGGAAATGTCATTTCATCTGTTCTGTTGTATTGTCATCACATGTTAAGGTTAAACACTGACAGTGTTGTGGCTTCAATGAGGCTAACAGAGGTGTATGACTTCCTCAAGAGCCGATGCAAATCCCACAGTTAGAATAGTTACCACTTTATTTCTGTATGTGATCAGCAATGTTTAAATTATGAATATTGTAATATGTAATATTCATAAATATTCAAGGAACATTTTAATATGATGAACAGGAACTACATTTACACTAACGGGTGACCAAAAATAATTGTCTGAAATTCTCCAATCTGCCCCACCTCCAATCTGCTCCACCTTCAATCAGCCCCATCTCCAATCAGCCCCACCTCCAAGCAGCCCCACCTCCAATCAGCCCCACCTCCAATCAGCCCCACCTCCAATCAGCCCCACCTCCAATCACCCCACTCCAATCAGCCCCACCTCCAATCAGCCCCACCTCCAATCAGCCCCACCTCCAATCAGCCCCACCTCCAATCAGCCCCACCTCCAATCAGCCCCACTCCAATCTGCCCCACCTCCAATCAGCCCCACCTCCAATCAGCCCCACCTCCAATCAGCCCCACCTCCAATCAGCCCCACCTCCAATCAGCCAACCTCCAATCCCCTCCCACCACCAATCTGGCCCCATTTCCATCAGGGGTTCCTCCAAAGACCCCAGGTTCCAATCAGCCCCACCTCCAATCAGCCCCACCTCCAATCACCCCACCTCATGTTATTGTAAGATATAGTAGACGGACAGACAAACAGAAAAGACAACTGACTGTTCTTCCTCTCTACAGCTGGTGGAGTGTCCAACTAGAATCACAGGAGATGGAGCCCCCACTGTACCCACTCCAATCTGCCCCACCTCCAATCAGCCCCACCTCCAATCAGCCCCACTTCTTCAATCTGACCCACTTCCAATCATGGACCCACCTCCAATCAGAACCATTTAAGAAGGTGAACCTCCAATCAACCCCCACATCTCCACGATGCTTTAGCCCCACCTCCAATCTGATTGGCTGTTTTAATCATTCCTCTACAATATAAAAGGCTCAAAATGGAACCCCTCCCACCACATGACATAGTTCTGGCTCCAACATTTACACATGGGGTTCCTCAAAGTACCCTGTTCAGAGAGGTTCCAGGTTCAACTGTATCCAAAGGTTCTGCCAGTGTGGCAGCCCAGAAGGTTCTTCCAGGGACTTTTACTGTAGACTAGCAGGAAGGATGTAGTTGTATACCTGCAGAACACACTGACCACCCACCCATGTTATTGTAAGATATAGTAGACGGACAGACAAACAGAAAAGACAACTGACTGTTCTTCCTCTCTTCAGCTGGTGGAGTGTCCAATCAGACCAACATGGACCAAGACAACCATCAGGAAGATGGAGAACACATTTAAGAAGGTGAATATGACTTATCCAACCCTCTTACACATCTCATCACGATGCTTTATGACAACAAAACTCATCTCTAGATCTAATTGACCTGTTTTAATGATTCCTCAATAGGTTGACATTTACCTGAGATTGAACTCTTATCTGCACCTCTGTGACTTCTATAGTACAATCAGTTCCATCCCCTATGACTATAGTATCCAATCAGTTCCATCCCCTATGACTATAGTATCCAATCAGTTCCATCCCCTATGACTATAGTATCCAATCAGTTCCATCCCCCATCCCCTATAGTATCCAATCAGTTCCATCCCCTATGACTATAGTATCCAATCAGTTCCATCCCCTATGGCTATAGTATCCAATCAGTTCCATCCCCTATGGCTTTAGTATCCAATCAGTTCCATCCCCTATGACTTTAGTATCCAATCAGTTCCATCCCCTATGACTATAGTATCCAATCAGTTCCATCCCCTATGACTATAGTATCCAATCAGTTCCATCCCCTATGACTATAGTATCCAGTTCCATCCCCTATGACTTTAGTATTCAATCAGTTCCATCCCCTATGACTATAGTATCCAATCAGTTCCATCCCCTATGACTATAGTATCCAATCAGTTCCATCCCCTATGACTATAGTATCCAATCAGTTCCATCCCCCTATGACTATAGTATCCAATCAGTTCCATCCCCTATGACTATAGTATCCAATCAGTTCCATCCCCTATGACTATAGTATCCAATCAGTTCCATCCCCTATGACTATAGTATCCAATCAGTTCCATCCCCTATGACTATAGTATCCAATCAGTTCCATCCCCTATGACTATAGTATCCAATCAGTTCCATCCCCTATGACTATAGTATCCAATCAGTTCCATCCCCTATGACTTTAGTATCCAATCAGTTCCATCCCCTATGACTATAGTATCCAATCAGTTCCATCCCCTATGACTTTAGTATCCAATCAGTTCCATCCCCTATGACTATAGTATCCAATCAGTTCCATCCCCTATGACTATAGTATCCAATCAGTTCCATCCCCTATGACTATAGTATCCAATCAGTTCCATCCCCTATGACTTTAGTATCCAATCAGTTCCATCCCCAATGACTATAGTATTCCATCCCCTATGACTATAGTATCCAATCAGTTCCATCCCCTATGACTTTAGTATCCAATCAGTTCCATCCCCTATGACTTTAGTATCCAAAAGTAGAGAGTGTTTATGATATGTTGTTAACTATTCATTCCCTCTTTTGGCAGCTGGACACCAATGGGATTTACAAGGCCATCGGAGAGTTCAAGACCGTCCTCCTGTGGATCAGTGACATGAGAGAGAGAAAGGAAACATCAATGGATAAATGCCAGTAGTCTTCAATCCATCCATCCACCCATCCACCCATCCATCCATCCACCCATCCATCCACCCATCCATCCATCTATCCATCCATCCACCCACCCATCCATCTATCCACCCACCCATCCATCCATCCACCCATCCATCCATCCATCCACCCATCCATCCATCTATCCACCCACCCATCAATGCAATTGTCAAAGCTTTGAATCCTTTCTACTCCATGTAGGATTGTATCAGTATTTTAGTATTTAAATAGGAAAAGTGTATTTTCTTTAGTTATATTTACTTAGGTTCATATTTATTGTTTTATAAAATATGATATTATTATTTTTCATATAAATGAGGATGTTATTGTCTGACAGGTGAACATAGTTGTATTCAAAATTATAATTTTTAAAATCACTTTTGTCTTTACAAATCATATTTAATGTATTGTTTAAGTGAATGTTTTTTATACCAAATATCTGTCTGCCTTTTGATTATCAAAATAAAATACCATTTGTATTTCTAAAATGAGGAGTTTTCTAAATCTCGTGATTTTTAGGAGGGAATCAGGAAGGAACATTGAGCACTTACATTTCAAACATGTGACTTGCGACCAGTCGCAGTGCTTAATTTGAGCCTCGGTTTTGGAAGGTCTTGTTCCGGAACCTCTTGTTGCATCAACATTTTGATTCACTTTTTGCAATGTAAACACTCTAACAAAAGAGATCAAAGTTTATTCAAGCTGCTTCTTTGTTAATTTTACTGCCCCACAAAAAAAACATGTGAAAAGTACATTTTCAGCCCAGGCCTAATATTCTATGAGTAGATTTGGGTTGGACCGGGTTTATGATTTGTGCAAAACCTTTGAGACAAAAGCGTGGCTGTGTGAACATTGCGCCAGTATCTCTCACATAACTAGAAGGAGATTCCTTTTCTATGATCTCTGTCCCTCTCTGCCCTGGTAGACATGACCCTGTAACTCTCATCTCTCTGCCATGGTAGACATGACCCTGCAACTCTCATCTCTCTGCCCTGGTAGACATGACCCTGTAACTCTCTCTCTCTGCCCTGGTAGACATGACCCTGTAACTCTCATCTCTCTGCCCTGTTAGACATGACCCTGTAACTCTCATCTCTCTGCCCTGGTAGACATGACCCTGTAACTCTCATCTCTCTGCCCTGGTAGACATGACCCTGCAACTCTCATCTCTCTGCCCTGGTAGACATGACCCTGTAACTCTCATCTCTCTGCCCTGGTAGACATGACCCTGCAACTCTCATCTCTCTGCCCTGGTAGACATGACCCTGCAACTCTCATCTCTCTGCCCTGGTAGACATGACCCTGTAACTCTCATCTCTGCCCTGGTAGACATGACCCTGTAACTCTCATCTCTCTGCCCTGGTAGACATGACCCTGTAACTCTCATCTCTCTGCCCTGGTAGACATGACCCTGCAACTCTCATCTCTCTGCCCTGGTAGACATGACCCTGTAACTCTCATCTCTCTGCCCTGGTAGACATGACCCTGTAACTCTCATCTCTCTGCCCTGGTAGACATGACCCTGTAACTCTCATGTCTCTGCCCTGGTAGACATGACCCTGCAACTCTCATCTCTCTGCCCTGGTAGACATGACCCTGTAACTCTCATCTCTCTGCCCTGGTAGACATGACCCTGCAACTCTCATCTCTCTGCCCTGGTAGACATGACCCTGCAACTCTCATCTCTCTGCCCTGGTAGACATGACCCTGCAACTCTTATCTCTCTGCCCTGGTAGACATGACCCTGTAACTCTCATCTCTCCAGCGTTGCACTTCATCATTTATTTCCTTATAGAATCGCGCGAAGTGTGCAGCACCCTGAAATTGAAAACATTTGCCAAAGTTAAAGAATTACCTGTTAAAAATAAATTAAATTATTCAGAATAGCCTACTACACCACGAGAAGACCTAAAATTTAGCCACAGAGGATAAATATATATATTTAAATAGCTGTGGATTGTAGCCCAATAACAAGGAACTCTACAGTCGGGAACGTGCAGCAAATCTGTCTTCGAAGACACCAACAGTGACAATTGGCAAAATAATACGCAGATTCATCTGTTATTGTGTTCAACAACAGTTCAACATTCACCTTCTGCTACCATTTCTGTCCACACATTCACCTTCTGCTACCATTTCTGTCCACACATTCACCTTCTGCTACCATTTCTGTCCACACATTCACCTTCTGCTACCATTTCTGTCCACACATTCACCTTCTGCTACCATTTCTGTCCACACATTCACCTTCTGCTACCATTTCTGTCCACACATTCACCTTCTGCTACCATTTCTGTCCACACATTCACCTTCTGCTACCATTTCTGTCCACACATTCACCTTCTGCTACCATTTCTGTCCACACATTCACCTTCTGCTACCATTTCTGTCCACACATTCACCTTCTGCTACCATTTCTGTCCACACATTCACCTTCTGCTACCATTTCTGTCCACACATTCACCTTCTGCTACCATTTCTGTCCACACATTCACCTTCTGCTACCATTTCTGTCCACACATTCACCTTCTGCTACCATTTCTGTCCACACATTCACCTTCTGCTACCATTTCTGTCCACACATTCACCTTCTGCTACCATTTCTGTCCACACATTCACCTTCTGCTACCATTTCTGTCCACACATTCACCTTCTGCTACCATTCCTGTCCACACATTCACCTTCTGCTACCATTCCTGTCCACACATTCACCTTCTGCTACCATTTCTGTCCACACATTCACCTTCTGCTACCATTTCTGTCCACACATTCACCTTCTGCTACCATTTCTGTCAAGCCGTCCACGCATTCAGTTTTGACGCATATGTTCGATAAATCCAACGAATGCACCACACTGAACGCTCTGCAACTGTCTCTGCAACGCAAACGCAGCGTTTGATTGGAAATGAATGTCATTCTGGTGTCACCAAAATGTAAACACTGTCGGTGTGATCGAAGCGTCAGTGAACAAACAGCAGGCAGACAAAACAGACCTTTCTCAATATTTCAGATTACAATCTAGGAAAAACACATGTTGGAAAGCAGATGGCTTCTGCTGAAAAGAGAAGACGCTATGCTATAGACTACCAACACATGTTGGAAAGCAGATGGCTTCTGCTGAAAAGAGAAGACGCTATGCTATAGACGACCAACACATGTTGGAAAGCAGATGGCTTCTGCTGAAAAGAGAAGACGCTATGCTATAGACTACCAACACATTTATCAACTTCCAAATATTGTTTTACTAAGTAAAACGAGAGAGATTGTCTGTGGACAGCTTGTCTGTGGAAACGTTGGATATTACTGCAGGTTATTCAATTACTGCATCTGAGCTCCTATATTACTGCAGGTTATTCAATTACTCCATCTGAGCTCCTATATTACTGCAGGTTATTCAATTACTGCATCTGAGCTCCTATATTACTGCAGGTTATTCAATTACTCCATCTGAGATCCTATATTACTGCAGGTTATTCAATTACTGCATCTGAGCTCCTATATTACTGTAGGTTATTCAATTACTCCATCTGAGCTCCTATATTACTGTAGGTTATTCAATTACTCCATCTGAGCTCCTATATTACTGTAGGTTATTCAATTACTCCATCTGAGCTCCTATATTACTGCAGGTTATTCAATTACTGCATCTGAGCTCCAAGATTACTGTAGGTTATTCAATTACTCCATCTGAGCTCCTATATTACTGCAGGTTATTCAATTACTCCATCTGAGCTCCTATATTACTGCAGGTTATTCAATTACTCCATCTGAGCTCCTATATTACTGTAGGTTATTCAATTACTGCATCTGAGCTCCTATATTACTGTAGGTTATTCAATTACTGCATCTGAGCTCCTATATTACTGTAGGTTATTCAATTACTGCATCTGAGCTCCTATATTACTGTAGGTTATTCAATTACTGCATCTGAGCTCCTATATTACTGTAGGTTATTCAATTACTGCATCTGAGCTCCTATATTACTGTAGGTTATTCAATTACTGCATCTGAGCTCCTATATTACTGTAGGTTATTCAATTACTGCATCTGAGCTCCTATATTACTGTAGGTTATTCAATTACTGCATCTGAGCTCCTATATTACTGCAGGTTATTCAATTACTCCATCTGAGCTCCTATATTACTGTAGGTTATTCAATTACTGCATCTGAGCTCCTATATTACTGTAGGTTATTCAATTACTGCATCTGAGCTCCTATATTACTGTAGGTTATTCAATTACTGCATCTGAGCTCCTATATTACTGTAGGTTATTCAATTACTGCATCTGAGCTCCTATATTACTGTAGGTTATTCAATTACTGCATCTGAGCTCCTATATTACTGTAGGTTATTCAATTACTGCATCTGAGCTCCTATATTACTGTAGGTTATTCAATTACTGCATCTGAGCTCCTATATTACTGTAGGTTATTCAATTACTGCATCTGAGCTCCTATATTACTGTAGGTTATTCAATTACTGCATCTGAGCTCCTATATTACTGTAGGTTATTCAATTACTGCATCTGAGCTCCTATATTACTGTAGGTTATTCAATTACTCCATCTGAGCTCCTATATTACTGTAGGTTATTCAATTACTGCATCTGAGCTCCTATATTACTGTAGGTTATTCAATTACTGCATCTGAGCTCCTATATTACTGTAGGTTATTCAATTACTGCATCTGAGCTCCTAGAGTCTACGACTCTCCTTCTCTTCATCACCTATCTTAAACAGGTGTTCTACTCCGCTAGACATCACCTCTCTTAAACAGGTGTTCTACTCTGTTAGACATCACCTCTCTTAAACAGGTGTTCTACTCTGCTAGACATCACCCCTCTTAAACAGGTGTTCTACTCTGCTAGACATCACCTCTCTTAAACAGGTGTTCTACTCCACTAGACATCACCTCTCTTAAACAGGTGTTCTACTCCACTAGACATCACCTCTCTTAAACAGGTGTTCTACTCTGCTAGACATCACCTCTCTTAAACAGGTGTTCTACTCTGTTAGACATCACCTCTCTTAAACAGGTGTTCTACTCCACTAGACATCACCTCTCTTAAACAGGTGTTCTACTCCACTAGACATCACCTCTCTTAAACAGGTGTTCTCCACTCTGTTAGACATCACCTCTCTTAAACAGGTGTTCTACTCTGTTAGACATCACCTCTCTTAAACAGGTGTTCTACTCTGCTAGACATCACCTCTTAAACAGGTGTTCTACTCTGCTAGACATCACCTCTCTTAAACAGGTGTTCTACTCCGCTAGACGTCACCTCTCTTAAACAGGTGTTCTACTCCACTAGACATCACCTCTCTTAAACAGGTGTTCTACTCTGTTAGACATCACCTATCTTAAACAGGTGTTCTACTCTGCTAGACATCACCTCTCTTAAACAGGTGTTCTACTCCGCTAGACATCACCTCTCTTAAACAGGTGTTCTACTCCGCTAGACATCACCTCTCTTAAACAGGTGTTCTACTCTGCTAGACATCACCTCTCTTAAACAGGTGTTCTACTCTGCTAGACATCACCTCTCTTAAACAGGTGTTCTACTCTGTTAGACATCACCTCTCTTAAACAGGTGTTCTACTCCACTAGACATCACCTATCTTAAACAGGTGTTCTACTCTGTTAGACATCACCTCTCTTAAACAGGTGTTCTACTCCACTAGACATCACCTCTCTTAAACAGGTGTTCTACTCTGCTAGACATCACCTCTCTTAAACAGGTGTTCTACTCTGTTAGACATCACCTCTTAAACAGGTGTTCTACTCTGTTAGACATCACCTCTCTTAAACAGGTGTTCTACTCTGCTAGACATCACCTCTCTTAAACAGGTGTTCTACTCTGTTAGACATCACCTCTCTTAAACAGGTGTTCTACTCTGTTAGACATCACCTCTTAAACAGGTGTTCTACTCTGCTAGACATCACCTCTCTTAAACAGGTGTTCTACTCCACTAGACATCACCTCTCTTAAACAGGTGTTCTACTCCACTAGACATCACCTCTCTTAAACAGGTGTTCTACTCTGCTAGACATCACCTCTCTTAAACAGGTGTTCTACTCCACTAGACATCACCTCTCTTAAACAGGTGTTCTACTCTGTTAGACATCACCTCTCTTAAACAGGTGTTCTACTCTGCTAGACATCACCTCTCTTAAACAGGTGTTCTACTCTGCTAGACATCACCTCTCTTAAACAGGTGTTCTACTCCACTAGACATCACCTCTCTTAAACAGGTGTTCTACTCCACTAGACATCACCTCTCTTAAACAGGTGTTCTACTCTGTTAGACATCACCTCTCTTAAACAGGTGTTCTACTCTGTTAGACATCACCTCTCTTAAACAGGTGTTCTACTCCACTAGACATCACCTCTCTTAAACAGGTGTTCTACTCTGCTAGACATCACCTCTCTTAAACAGGTGTTCTACTCTGCTAGACATCACCTCTCTTAAACAGGTGTTCTACTCCACTAGACATCACCTCTCTTAAACAGGTGTTCTACTCTGTTAGACATCACCTCTCTTAAACAGGTGTTCTACTCCACTAGACATCACCTCTCTTAAACAGGTGTTCTACTCTGTTAGACATCACCTCTCTTAAACAGGTGTTCTACTCCACTAGACATCACCTCTCTTAAACAGGTGTTCTACTCTGCTAGACATCACCTCTCTTAAACAGGTGTTCTACTCTGTTAGACATCACCTCTCTTAAACAGGTGTTCTACTCCACTAGACATCACCTCTCTTAAACAGGTGTTCTACTCTGCTAGACATCACCTCTTAAACAGGTGTTCTACTCTGCTAGACATCACCTCTCTTAAACAGGTGTTCTACTCTGTTAGACATCACCTCTCTTAAACAGGTGTTCTACTCTGTTAGACATCACCTCTTAAACAGGTGTTCTACTCTGTTAGACATCACCTCTCTTAAACAGGTGTTCTACTCCGCTAGACATCACCTCTCTTAAACAGGTGTTCTACTCCACTAGACATCACCTCTCTTAAACAGGTGTTCTACTCTGCTAGACATCACCTCTCTTAAACAGGTGTTCTACTCTGCTAGACATCACCTATCTTAAACAGGTGTTCTACTCCACTAGACATCACCTCTCTTAAACAGGTGTTCTACTCTGTTAGACATCACCTCTCTTAAACAGGTGTTCTACTCCACTAGACATCACCTCTCTTAAACAGGTGTTCTACTCTGTTAGACATCACCTCTCTTAAACAGGTGTTCTACTCCGCTAGACATCACCTCTCTTAAACAGGTGTTCTACTCCACTAGACATCACCTCTCTTAAACAGGTGTTCTACTCTGTTAGACATCACCTCTCTTAAACAGGTGTTCTACTCTGTTAGACATCACCTCTCTTAAACAGGTGTTCTACTCTGCTAGACATCACCTCTCTTAAACAGGTGTGCGCTTCTTTCACCTCCACATTAAAACATATTCTGTCAAAGTCTCCAGTCATGTTGTAACGGCCATCGGTGGTGGAAGAAGGTGAGGACCAAGGTGCAGCGTGGGTAAGTGTTCATGATTTTTAATATAATCAAAATGGAACACTGAATAACAAAACAACCGGAACAGTTGTCTGGTGGAGACACACAAAGACTGAAAACAACCGGAACAGTTCTGTCTGGTGTAGACACACAAAGACTGAAAACAACCGGAACAGTTCTGTCTGGTGGAGACACACAAAGACTGAAAACAACCGGAACAGTTCTGTCTGGTGTAGACACACAAAGACTGAAAACAACCGGAACAGTTCTGTCTGGTGTAGACACACAAAGACTGAAAACAACCGGAACAGTTCTGTCTGGTGTAGACACACAAAGACTGAAAACAACCGGAACAGTTGTCTGGTGTAGACACACAAAGACTGAAAACAACCGGAACAGTTCTGTCTGGTGTAGACACACAAAGACTGAAAACAACCGGAACAGTTGTCTGGTGTAGACACACAAAGACTGAAAACAACCGGAACAGTTCTGTCTGGTGGAGACACACAAAGACTGAAAACAACCGGAACAGTTCTGTCTGGTGGAGACACACAAAGACTGAAAACAACCGGAACAGTTCTGTCTGGTGGAGACACACAAAGACTGAAAACAACCGGAACAGTTCTGTCTGGTGGAGACACACAAAGACTGAAAACAACCGGAACAGTTCTGTCTGGTGGAGACACACAAAGACTGAAAACAACTGAGCCTGGTCAGTGTTTATGCGTCCATGATTCGCCGATGTGTTACCAATTGGCGTTGTCAGTCACAAAACGTTGGCCTGTTATTACTTGCTTAAAACCTTTTTGGGATAGGGGGCAGCATTTTCACTTTTGGATGAATAGCGTGCCCAGAGTGAACTGCCTCCTACTCTGTCCCAGATGCTAATATATTAGGGTGGCCAGACGTCCCCATTTTTGGTGGCCTGTCCCCGGAAATGTCCCTGTTCATAACTGTGCGTTAAAAACAGATCGCAAAGTGAAATATTTTACTTGGCAAGAAAGACCGGGCAGCAGAGCCTACCGGTTGACGTCTCAATCGCGCTGTGCTTGTTTAGGCCAACAGAGGGGGCTGCTCGCTATAGCAGCTTCATTCACTCTTCTTCTTCTACTAACTACTTGCTCGCGATAGTTTTAGAGAAAACTGCAGTGGAAAACTTGGCCAGAAGCTAGCAAGTGTCAAGTGAATCCACAACATCACCACAAGCGTCTTTTCAAGTCAGGTAAGATACAATCGTTTGAGATACTAGCTAGTGATGTTATAATGTCACAATATATTATATAGATAGATGATTTGCTCTATAAGGTTTTAAATAGGTTAAGTTAGCTAGCTAAGTTACCTAGCTACTGTTATGGTAGCTAGGTTAAAAAAACGTTCACATGTACACATGCAGTGGATGGGCTATTTTGAAAATATGTTAAGATTATATTAAATTAATGCACAATTAATTTGGAGAATATTTTTGTAGATTACAATTTTAATGGTTTTGCATTATAAGTAGTGTGAAAATATATTTAGAAATGTTCATGGATAACATTAGCAGTGGAGAGGAGGAAGACTGGATAGGAAGAAGAGTGAAGGAGACAGAGGAGGAAAAGTAAAGATATGGTTACAGAGCCTGCCAATTTATTATTCCAAACTATGTTTTAGAGATAAAATACAAAAATTAGGAAAGCAATGGGAATCTGTTAACCAAAGTATTTTATCTAATAGTATGCTATTTATTAATACAGATTGGAGAGGCAGGAGAATGAAAAATTAAGGGAGTAAAAAGAGTGAAGCAAGGAGAGTGTCGAAGAGTGAGGTGGAAAGGTGAAGAGAAGGAAAGGAAGACGAGTTAAGAAAAGAGGAGAAAGATTGGAGTAGAAGAAAAAGTTAAGAGAGTAAGAAGAGTGACACAAGGAGAGTGAAGAACAGACAGAGGAGATACAATGACTCTTTCCAAGAAACGGAAATGCACTTTTTATGAAAAACATGATGAGAGAATTTCCGCTTATACGCTCAAGACGATAGAATGGTTCACAGCAACCTTAGTAATACCTCTTTTTCCAATTGGCAGCGGGGGAAGAACGGCAGTGGTAGAACATCAACAGACGAAAAAGCATAAAGCCTCTGATTGGCCGTGTTGGTATGCCCTCTGTCACCACATTCTTCAACAAGGTAGAGCCTTCCCAAGAAGAATATGGTTTAGCTGTGCAGGAGGGTGTCTTTGCATACCACACTATGCGACACAATCATAGTTACAGATCTATGGACTGCACAGCACAACTGACACGGAAGCTTTATGAGCCAAAGTTTACATGTGCTAGGACAAAATGTGACGCCATAGTGAGTAACGTGTTAGTAACATGGGCAACTACTTTGGTAACACAGGACCTAGACCATGTTGAATTTGTGTCCCTGTCCATTGATGTGTTCAATCATGGACATGTAAAGTTGCTGTCAATAGTAGTCAGATATTGTAAGATATATGGTGGCAACACATCTGTGGAAACAAAACTGCTTGATTTTGTTGAATTGAATGGAAAAACAGCAGAGGAAATTGCAGCTGAGGTCCTGGTGGTCATCCAAAAATGTAACCTGGAAAACATTCTCTGCCGACAACAAATACCAACTTTGGAGGACTGAATAGGCCGGGGAGGGTCAATGTCCATACCAAAGTTAAAAATGCTCTGCAGCGGGAGGTGATTGGCTTAGGTTGTCCTGCCCACATCATTCATAACACGGCCAGAACAGCTTTGGATATAATGTTGTGTACCTGCTCACAAGTAGAAAGACTGAAGGGCTTTTGTGAGTTGTTGGCCAGGAGTACCATAACATTTTAGGACACAGCAATGTTCGCTGGATGTCCATGCTCCCTGTTCTAGAAAGAGTGCTGAAAATGTATGTGCCATTGAAATCCTTTTTTATTTCTGAAGACAAATGCCCTGTTATCCTGTGAACAATGTTCGAAGATCCACTGACTGAACTTTGGCTGGACTTTGTCCATGGAAACCTGACCGTATTCAGTGACACGATCAAGATGCTTGGAGGCCAGGACCGCTGTGCTGTGGAGTCCGCTGCAATTCTGAGAAACGTTGAGGCAAAATTGACTGCAAGACGTGATGACAACTTCCTTCCAGTTTTGGTCAGAGGACTTCTGAGAGAGCTGGAGACATGTCTAAAGAGAGCTTTCTCAAAACATCCCAATCATTCTTCACTACGGCTGTGAACTACTTGCAAGCATGGGGAAAGCACACCGATAATCTAAAATATTTACATTGTCTCCTTTTAAAAAGGCAACCTCTACGTGAAGAGATCCAGAAGGCAGCAGTCACACTACAGGAAAAATGCCCCAATGTGACCATCAATGAGGATGCATTGTGTGACGAGGTTACTGGCCTGCAAGAGTTCCTAAAGGGGGGATCGCTTGAAGAATGGAAAACATCTGGAGACAATGCTTAGTCAGAGATGGAGCACGGTGGTTACCCACTTCAAAGAGAATGACATCCCACACACTAACCTGGCTAGATTAGCTTCTGTTGTCATGTGCTTACCTGGAGGTAATGCACCAGTCGAGAGAGTGTTCTCCCAAATTAATGCTCTATGGACAGCAGCAAGAAATAGGTTCACTGTTCCTACCATCAAGGCTGTGCTTATTGTGAAGACAAACATCAACCTCCCCTGCCAGGAGTTCATGGAGAAGCTGGCCAAAGACAGAACAATCCTGAAAAAAACGCATTCTTCTGAGAAATATACAGATTAGGTTGGTATAAGTATATTATGTAGTTACCAATTTCATCAGCATCTTATTTCTTTATTATGTTGTTCAATATTTCACTTATACTATTGTCTGTTCTTTCAATTTTGCTCATGTTCTCTTCTGCTCTTATTGTAGCAGGACCACTGAATGGCTGTTCAGATCGGACAGTTCTGTCTTGTCTATAGTGTTTCTGTAGTATAGTTGTTTTCTTTGCCTATCACAATGTGCCTGTTAGACTAAATACATGAAACCGGAATTGTCCCCCTTTTTTATTTAATAGATAATAACATTGGATATTTTAATTATATATTGGCCGCCGAACTGGAAATGTCTCCGGTTTTCATTTCAGAAATCTGGTCACCTTATAATATATGCATATTATTATTATTATTGGATAGAAAACACTCTGAAGTTTCTAAAACTGTTTGAATGATGTCTGTGAGTATAACATAACTCATATGGCAGGCGAAAACCTGAGACAAATCCAACCAGGAAGTGGGAAATCTGAGGTTTGGAGTCAAGTTGCACTTCCTACGGCTTCCACTAGATGTCAACCGTCTTTAGAAACTGGTTTGAGGATTCTACTATAAAGGAGGGGCTCATGAGACCTGTTTGAGTCAGTGGTCTGGCAGAGTGTCTCAGGCTCGTGACGCTAGCTCCCGACAGAGTTTGCTCTCGTTCCAGTGCTTTTCTTCAGACATAGGAATTCTCCGGTTGGAGCATTATTGATGTTTTATGTTAAAAACATCCTAAAGATTGATTCCATACATCGTTTGACTTGTTTCTACGACCTGTAACGGAACCTTTTGAGTTTTTGTCTGGACGAAGTGCTCGCGCCTCATGAAGATGGATTACTGGGCTGAACACGCTAACAACAAGTGGCTATTTGGACATAAACGATGGACTTTATGGAACAAATCAGTCATTTATTGTCGAACTGGGATTCCTGGGAGTGCCTTCTGATGAAGATCATCAAAGGTAAGTGAATATTTATAGTGTTATTTCTCATTTCTGTTGACTCCAACATGGCGGATATTTCTCTGGCAGGATTGGGCTCTGAGCGCCGTTCTCAGATTATGCTTTTTCCATAAAGTTTTTTTAAAAATCTGACACAGCAGTTGCATTAAGGAGAAGTCTGTCTTTAATTCTTTGAATAACACTTGTATATTTTATCAATGTTTATTATAAGTATTTCTGTAAAATTACCGGATGTTTTGGAATCAAAACATTACTACACGTAATGCGGCCAATGTAAACTGAGATTTTTGGATATAAATACGCACATTATCGAACAAAACATACATGTATTGTGTAACAAGATGTCCTATGAGTGTCATCTGATGAAGATCATCAAAGGTTAGTGATTAATTTGATCTATATTTCTGCTTTTTGTGACTCCTATCTTTGTCTGGAAAAATTGCTGTGTTTTTTTTGACTTGACGGTGATCGAACATAATCATATGTGGTGCTTTCGCTGTAAAGCATTTTTGAAATCGGACACGATGGGGAGATTAACAAGAAGTTTATCTTTCATTTGCTGTATTGGACTTGAATTTCGCGCGCTGCCTTTTCAGCGGAATGTTGTCGAGGGGTTCCGCTTGCGGAACGCCTGCGCTAAAAAGGTTAAACCAGCAGGCGGCTCCAGTAACCTTAACATAAGTAACCGGACAGTTCCAATCAAGTAACATCTGATTTAAATTATTTATATGTATTGACCAGTGGCGACCCGTCATTCAGGGCAGCTGTTTTGAGCCCCACATTTTTAGGTTGCTTGTTTTGCTTGTTGTTTTTGCATTAATACGTGTCACATATCAGTTTGCAAACAATGTAAAAAAAAAATCAAATCATTGAGTTAATAAAGCCAGGTACCACCAACATGGTCTCTTTTTTGCTTTCTTGGGTAAGGCAGCTCCAAAAGGCAGGTGTTTCGGCCTAGCTCAGTGCTTTCAGTGGTGGTGGGACAAGCCAGCAAAAAATACAGAGCGTTGCGCCGTGTTTGGCTCAGTGTTCTGTCACTCATGGGGACACTACTTTACCGCCAAGTCTTATTGGTAGAGCTAAAAACTTTTTGCCCTTTGGGTTCTGCCATAGAGTTACATTAGAAGTGCCCATCCAAGCAGGCTCAAGGTCATTGGCCACAGATATAACGTGATTTGATTTCATTCTATCTACAGTAGCTTTGATTGGACTGATCATGTCAACATCATACTTTCAAAATCTTAGCTAGCAAGCTAGCAGTCATCATCATGAATCAAGTCGACAATCTACTAGCAAATCCTTTTCAAACCTTGTCATATCAAGAGAAATTAGAGATAAAACATATCGGTGCTTATCGGCCATTGAACATAAACATTATTCAACAATGAGAGGTTTGGAAGGAAGCATTTCTGCAACTCCTCAAGTTCTTTTCCTTGGTCATGGCAGAGGTGTCATGCCTGCTCTCGCTCTCCCTCTCTCGAGATCGAGAACGTCAGGCTGCCCTACATTACGCACACCTGTCAACATCATTACGCGCAGCTGCACAATACTGGACTCAACTGGACTCCATTACTTCGTTGATTACCCCATCTATATCTGTCTGCTCCTCAGTTTGTTCCCTGTGTCAGCATTGATGTCGTTATTTTTCCCCTGTCCAGACACTGTTCCTGTTCTGTTTAATATCCGTGTTTCATTAAATGTTCACTTCCTGTACCTGCTTTTCGTCTCCAGCGTCGATTCTTACATGTGGTGGATGTTTTGTACAACATAATGCAGAAATGAACCATTGATGCAGCAGGAATCACCGGAGCAATCAACAACTTCAAGGTAAACGTTCAAAACATTTGCGAGCAAACTAATGCACTGGCCAAAGGACATGTTGATGCCACTAAACCAAGGCAGAGAGAACTTAACACTGCACCCGTGATAAAGGAGACATGCGATACAATCGCTGCTCATGTGCAAGAAAGGTTTTCTGAAAGTGATCACTTAATTGCAGCAAAGTTGGTGGACTAGTAACCGGAAGGTTGCAAGTTCAAACCCCCGAGCTGACAAGGTACAAATCTGTCGTTCTGCCCCTGAACAGGCAGTTAACCCACTGTTCCCAGGCTGTCATTGAAATTAAGAATGTGTTGTTAACTGACTTGCCTGGTTAAATAAAGGTTAAATAAAGGTAAAAATTTTTAAAAAATTTAACAAATTAAATACCAACACATCTTGACCACCAAAGTCCATTTGATGTCACTAAGCTGTCCAGTGCTTTAAAAATATCCTCTCCTGTTGTCCTGGTTTCCAGAAGAGGATGTCTTCCTTAATTGATCCCCCATAAATGTAACGAACATACCAGGAGCTGTGCCTGCCACCTCTGTTGACTCATCCAGCTGTAACGCATAGAATTCACTGGCTTGTATGCGAAGCAGTAATTGTTTCTAAATATCTCCTGCCATGTCACTGATGTGTCGTGAAACAGTATTGTTTGATGAAGACATTGTCTGTATAGTTTTTTGGGCCTTTTCCCCCATCATTGTTCCAGCAATATCCGCGGCAGCAGGAACAATAGTATGGGGCTTGCCTGTCCTAGCCACTCGGTAGCTCACCATATAAGATGCTTCTAGCCCATTCTTATTAATGGTATCTGTTGCAATTATATTATATTATCTTATATTCAAAAGTCATCTTAATTGCGCAAGAGTGAAGGTTTCATCGAGTTGTGAGTACTTTTGCACATATAATACATTGTGGCTGAGGAAAGGCACTACTCCCAATATAAGTGAACCCCAAATCAATGTAGTTCTTATCATATTTGCACCTCTTCGATGGTCCAACGTCCCTGTCTGTTGTTCGGTGCTTTGCTGGGTAAGTTTGGGAATACCTGTCCTATACCCTAAGGATGGAAAATCTAAAGTGTATTTGGAACTCATTATATTGACCTCAGGATGTTATGTGATACAGGGATTGCATTAATACCTTGTTATATGGATACAGACAAACACAAAATACTAACACAATACACAGTTGTTTGTTTAGCATATGCTCATTGTTTATTTGGAACATTACAGTAAATCATTTACCATGTTCAGTCTTTGCATTTAAACAGTACGAGAATGTAATTTTCACCTCTGACGAATTCACCTAAAGCAGAACGTTGTGTGTGTGTGTAATTGAAGAGTTACAGAGTGCCAGAAATGCACAGTGCGGTAGTAGGTTTACCTTTGCTGCACACCTGCCACTCTCCCATCCACAGCCTGTGAAATGTCCAGTCCAGCTCTACCTACCTGACTAGACTAGCCCCCTATACAAGGTCCTTAGGCTTATCCAAAAATAGATCTGTGGCAATAAGATCATTAGCCATAGCTGTAATACATGATAATCTTCCAGGCTGAGCTCCAAGGTCTTATTAATAACCACCCGTATCATGATTTGGATCAATGAAACTGCGTCATAATTTGTTGCAATCTGTCTAACATGGTGTCGGGCTTCAAGTTAGTTAGGAGATTCTGATTCTTTTCAAAGTTACATTAGGTAACTAATAATGACCTCAGCGTGTAGTTGTTATTTTAAAAATGTTCAGCCTTTGGTTATCGCAAATTGCGGAGAAATTGCACCTCCTGATACCCCAAAAATAAATGACGGTACTCACATAAAGTAGCCTGGCCACTAGCTACATTATTTTCACACATCTGAGAGGGAGATGAATAGCTGCTGAACCAATGATTGCTGACATAGTCCTCTCAAATATGCTAAATTACCGGAACATTGTGTCGAGGACAACTAATGAACTATCATGTTCCAGGCATTACTACTGGCCTAAGTGTGCTAATGGAGCTCAGGGAGAAATCACAGACATGACAGCATACATTCAAATTAGATCATTTATTTAAAGTCACAGTTCAGAATTTGTGTTTGAGATAAACGGTAGCCCAGCCTCTGAAGCTGGGGGAAAAGGTTGGAGAAATGTGTGTTGTATGGCATAATCTCAAGGAGGGAGGGAGAGAGAGAGGGAGGGAATTGGAGAAGTGAATTGTTTACCGGTATTTAATAGTAGTTTCTGTTACATACCTGTGCCAATATTAAGCATCATGTTGGTCAAACAACCAACCTACAACTTATGTGTGGCAATGTATTAGAATAAGGGGCTAAGTTTTACTGGGCTGGCTACTTTTTTGTTGTTGCATTCAGAGAAGATATACATACAGCTTGTTTCAGGTTCCAAGCTGAAACCCTCACACTTTAACACAATCCATGTTCCAACTGTCTCCCCCACACCAAAAAAGGTTTGTAAATCCATACATGTAACCTAAGACCATATCCAAACCAGTGGTGTTTACAAAACACAGTTATGTCAGCAGCAGATCTCAACAAAGGAAATAATTCACCCTCATTGCCCCGCTATCTCCTACAGTCCTGGATACAATAATGTATTGTTCTGATCATCTGCTCCTATTCTCACAAATCTAGACAATACCAAAATATTCTGTCTAATCAGTCAACCCTTTTCACACTACTGAGCCTTGCTGAGCTGTGCTGCACTCGCTAGCCTGGCTGCACATCCACCATAGCTGTTGGAACAATGATAAGATGAGATGAAAATAACATCAAAAATCTGAGCCAGCACAGTGCGATTAGGGTTAGCAAAATACTCTGAAAATGGTGACCCCTTCTGTAAATGATCATGTCCAATAGGTTGTGGTAGATGCTACGGGATAACACACAGTCCCTGGAGGAGAGACAGGAGATGGATACTGGATAAGACACTACCACAGGAGGAGAGACAGGAGATGGCTAAGATGGCTACAAGATAACACACTGCCCCAGGAGGAGAGACAGGAGATGGATACTGGATAAGACACTACCACAGGAGGAGAGACAGGAGATGGCTAAGATGGCTACAAGATAACACACTGCCCCAGGAGGAGAGACAGGAGATGGATACTGGATAACACACTGCCCCAGGAGGAGAGACAGGAGATGGATACTGGATAAGACACTACCACAGGAGGAGAGACAGGAGATGGCTACACCTTGCGGCGCCGACAGAGATGGCCGCCTCGCTTCGTGTTCCTAGGAAACTATGCAGTATTTAGTTTTTTTTACGTGTTATTTCTTACATTGGTACCCCAGGTAATCTTAGGTTTTATTACATACAGTCGGGAGGAACTACTGGATATAAGAGCAACGTCAACTCACCATCATTACGACCAGGAATACGACTTTCCCGAAGTGGATCCTGTGTTTTGCCCAACACCCAGGACAATGGATCGGACCCCAGCCGGCGAACCAAAACAACGTTGCCGTAAAAGGGGCAGACGATGCGGTCTTCTGGTCAGGCTCCGGAGGCGGGCACATCGCGCACCTCTCCCGAGCATACTACTCGCCAATGTCCAGTCTCTTGACAACAAGGTTGATGAAATCCGAGCAAGGGTAGCATTCCAGAGAGACATAAGCGACTGTAACGTTCTTTGCTTCACGGAAACATGGCTGACTCGAGACACGCTATCGGAGTTAGTAGAGCCAGCTGGTTTCTTCACGCATCGCGCCGACAGCAACAAGCATCTTTCTGGTAAGAAGAGGGGCAGGGGGGGTATGCCTTATGATTAACAAGACGTGGTGTGATCATAACAACATACAGGAACTCAAGTCCTTCTGTTCACCTGACTTAGAATTCCTCACAATCAAATGTCGACCGCATTATCTACCAAAATAATTATCTTTGATTATCATCACAGCCGCATATATTCCCCCCCAAGCAGACACATCGACGGCCCTGAACGAACTTTGTTTGACTCTATGTAAACTGGAAACCACATATCATGAGGCTGCATTAATTGTAGCCGGGGATTTTAACAAGGCTAATCTGAAAACAAAACTCCCTAAATTCTATCAGCATATTGATTGTGCAACCAGGGCTGGTAAAACCCTGGATCATTGTTATTCTAACTTCTGTAACGCATATAAGGCCCTCCCCACCCTCCTTTTGGAAAAGCTGTCCACGACTCCATTGTGTTGCTCCCAGCCTATAGACAGAGACTAAAACAGGAAGCTCCCGCACTCAGGTCTGTTCAACGCTGGTCCGACCAATCTGATTCCACGCTTCAAGATTGCTTCGATCACGTGGTTTGGGATATGTTCCGCATTGCGTCAAACAACAACATTGACGAATACGCTGATTCGGTGAGCGAGTTCATTAGCAAGTGCATTGAAGATGTCGTGCCCACAGCAACTAAAACATTCCCAAGCAAAAAACATGGATTGATGGCAGCATTCGCGCGAAACTGAAAGCGCGAACCACTACTTTTAACCAGGGCAAGGTGACCGGAAACATGACCGAATACAAACAGTGTAGCTATTCCCTCCACAAGGCAATCAAACAAGCTAAGCGTCAGTATAGAGACAAAGTAGAGTCGCAATTCAACGGCTCAGACACAAGAGGTATGTGGCAGGGTCTACAGTCAATCACAGATTACGAAAAGAAAACCAGCCCCCTCGTGGACCAGGATGTCTTGCTCCCAGACAGACTAAACAACTTCTTTGCTCGCTTTGAGGACAATACAGTGCCACTAACACGGCCTGCTACCAAAACCTGTGGACTCTCCTTCACTGCAACCGACGTGAGTAAAACATTTAAACGTGTTAACCCTCGCAAGGCTGCAGGCCCAGACGGCATCCCCAGCCGTGTCCTCAGAGCATGCGCAGACCAGCTGGCTGGTGTGTTTACGGACATATTCAATCAATACTTATCCCAGTCTGCTGTTCCCACATGCTTCAAGAGGGCCACCATTGTTCCTGTTCACAAGAAAGCTACGGTAACTGAGCTAAACGACTACCGCCCCGTAGCACTCACTTCCGTCATCATGAAGTGCTTTGAGAGACTAGTCAAGGACCATATCACCTCCACCCTACCTGACAGCCTAGACCCACTCCAATTTGCTTACCGCCCCAATAGGTCCACAGACAACACAATCGCAACCACACTGTACACTGCCCTAACCCATCTGGACAAGAGGAATACCTATGTGAGAATGCTGTTCATCGACTACAGCTCAGCATTTAACACCATAGTACCCTCCAAACTCATCATCAAGCTCGAGACCCTGGGTCTCGACCCCGCCTTGTGCAACTAGGTACTGGACTTCCTGACGGGCCGCCCCCAGGTGGTGAGGGTAGGTAACAACATCTCCACCCCGATGATCCTCAACACTGGGGCCCCACAAGGGTGCGTTCTGAGCCCTCTCCTGTCCTCCTGTTCACCCACGACTGCGTGGCCATGCACGCCTCCAGCAGCAGCGCCTCTTCAACCTCAGGAGGCTGAAGAAATTTGGCTTGTCACCAAAAGCACTGACAAACTTTTACAGATGCACAATAAAGAGCATCCTGCCGGGCTGTATCACCGCCTGGTACGGCAACTGCTCCGCCCACAACCATAAGGCTCTCCAGAGAGTAGTGAGGTCTGCACAACGCATCACCGGGGGCAAACTACCTGCCCTCCAAGACACCTACACCACCCGATGTCACAGGAAAGCCATAAAGATCATCAAGGACATCAACCACCCGAGCCACTGCCTGTTCACCCCACTATCATCCAGAAGGCGAGGTCAGTACAGGTGCATCAAAGCAGGGACTGAGAGACTGAAAAACAGCTTCTATCTCAAGGCCATCAGACTGTTAAACAGTCACCACTAACATTGAGTGGCTGCTGCCAACACACTGACTCAACTCCAGCCACTTTAATAATGGGAATTGATGGAAATTGATGGAAAAGATATCACTAGCCACTTTAAACAATGCTACTTAATATAATGTTTACATACCCTACATTATTCATCTCACATGTATATGTATATACTGTACTCTATATCATCTACTGCATCTTTATGTAATACATGTATCACTAGCCACTTTAAACTATGCCACTTTGTTTACATACCCTACATTACTCATCTCATATGTATATACTGTACTCGATACCATCTACTGCATCTTGCCTATGCCGTTCTGTACCATCACTCATTCATATATCTTTATGTACATATTCTTTATCCCTTTACACTTGTGTGTATAAGGTAGTAGTTTTGGAATTGTTAGGTTAGATTACTCGTTGGTTATTACTGCATTGTCTGAACTAGAAGCACAAGCATTTCGCTACACTCACATGAACATCTGCTAACCATGTGTATGTGACAAATAAATTTGATTTGATTTTGATTTGATTTTTAACTTCATCCAATAGGATAGCCTACTGTCACGGATATTGTGTCCAGGCTTTCACAATACAGTCATTTTTGAAAAATATGTATTCTATCATTTGTGTCGTATTCTGTTTATATTCTGGCTTCAGAGTCCTCCCGAACCCGAATACCTGAGATGGTACAGAGGGTACGGAACTGGTTCTACATTAAATCAAATGGAACAAGTGTAGTCTCCATGTTGCTGTCCACAGCTTTACAGTCAGGCTAGCAGTTGTGCCAGCAATTTAAGCAAACCGGGAGACTTCCACTAAGGCATATGACAAATACAAACATTGCAAGTGATGTAGATGAGAATATGTTGCCCAAACACAGTGGACGGCCTGTGCACCATTTCAGGGAGTAGGGGCGTGCTCTGTTCTCTGAGGAGCTGCCTTCCAATCTTGTATCCAGTCCCGATGTAAATTAAACATCACTTTTAAGGCTTAAAGAGCATTCATAAACCCAATATTAGGCCTGTAGGTGCTTTAGAAATCATGCATAAGGCACCGCTCATCCTTGTCAGTCCCACACCCCAAAAGGATGCTTTTGATACAGTAAAATAAGAATGTGTAACATCCATATGCAAGAATAAACAATGCATATTTTTTATATCAATTTCAACAAATACAGTAAAGATTGACAAGCGCATCAGGACTAGATTAGCGTAGTAAGAAAATATAGTAAACTGTTGCTTTAAAACAAAACCCTCCTAGTTATGTCAACGTAGGGTCAACGTGGTGACGTATTTATGGGAACTCGGGCAGGAAAGTACAGTGAAAGTGAACTAAAGGTTTGACAATGTCATTGAAACAAAGAATTGCATTTCACTCGCGGTTGAATAAATCTACTTTAAACTCGGACTATTGGTATAGTAAGCAAGAAAAGAGGACACGCGGGGACAGAGCAAGTTTCACTACAGTTGCGCTCCAACCTAACAGTTCCTCTCTGAACACAATTTTGACGAGCAGCATCCATTCGCGCTGTAAACAATGTAACACCGATTCGGGCTCTTGCAACCTTGACAAACGAACATGGAGAATGAGACTATTTACGGGAGTGAGCGCAACTAAGGTTTTTAAACGGAGCTTTTTATTTGTCAGAGGTATGTATGTACAGTGTCTGAGCAAAGAAGACAACAAACGACACTATCAAAAATAAGTTTGCCAGCTCGGGTTCAGATTGCAACGGTCGTCACTAGTTACCACAGCCACAACGTCATAAACCACGCCCATTTCTGCAATTTCCTATCTTAAAGTGTGATTTTAACCTAACCCTATATTTAACCCTACATCTAACCATAACCTTAAATTAAGACCAAAAGCATATTTTTGTTTTAATTTTTACAATATAGCACTTTGTGGCTGTGGTGACTAGTAGAAATCGATTGCAACCGGGGTTTGAGTGACCTCGTGAGGTTGGATGAATATTTCGGAGCAGATTTAAAAAAGAAAAAGGCCCAGTGTTAATGCATTCAACACCAGGACAGATATGCCACTACAATACATTAAATACATTAAATGTATCTCTTCATATCACCCTCTGAGGCTGTACATTTGCATAACATTTTCTTAATTTGATGCAGGATCCTATGGTGGTTATAAATAAATAATTTGTCATGTAATGATCTGTACGCTACATCTAACTTTTCCTTTTATGTGGATATCAGAGCTGAGCACCTCTATACTTCAGTATGAATTGAAAACAGATATGACAAAGTCTGGAAACCGACGGCTGTATTTTGATACCCATGCATTGGTTCGACTCCTCGAAGACAATGGTTAGAAAATGTTTTTTATTTGTGTAATTTGAAGTAACCCCCATACATTTAATTCAGTGGTTGGTTTGAACCCAGTTAGTGTTTTGTTTTCATCAACAGGCTTCACCACTCAGCAAGCTGAGGTAATTGTCAGGATGATGGTCAGGACAACACACTCCAACATGGATCTAATCTATAATGACATGGTAACCAAAGTGCAGCAGGTGAGGCTGGACTTTTTCATATCAACATACAGTATATGACCAAAGGTATGTGGGACACCTGCTCGTTGAACATCTCATTCCAAAGTCATGGGCATTAATATGGAGTTGGTTCCCCCTTTGCTGCTATAAACCTATTCCCCCTCAAACTGAAAAGAGACTGAAAAGACATGACATGGGTCCTCAGATCCAAATCAAACAATTTTATTTGTCACATACACATGGTTAGCAGATGTTAATGCGAGTGTAGCGAAATGCTTGTGCTTCTAGTTCCGACAATGCAGTAATAACCAACGAGTAATCTAACCTAACAATTCCACACAACTACTTCCACAACTACTAACGACTTCCGGCGCCGACAGAGATGGCCGCCTCGCTTCGCGTTCCTAGGAAACTATGCAGTTTTTTGTTTTTTACGTGTTATTTCTTACATTAGTACCCCAGGTCATCTTAGGTTTCATTACATACAGTCGAGAAGAACTACTGAATATAAGATCAGCGTCAACTCACCATCAGTACGACCAAGAATATGTTTTTCGCGACGCGGATCCTGTGTTCTGCCTTACAAACAGGACAACGGAGTGGATTCCATGCAGCGACCCAAAAAAACGACTCAGAAAAAGAGGGAAACAAGGCGGTCTTCTGGTCAGACTCCGGAGACGGGCACACCGTGCACCACTCCCTAACATTCTTCTTGCCAATGTCCAGTCTCTTGACAACAAGGTTGATGAAATCCGAGCAAGGGTAGCATTCCAGAGGGACATCAGAGACTGTAACGTTCTCTGCTTCACGGAAACATGGCTCACTGGAACGACGCTATCCGAGGTGGTGCAGCCAACGGGTTTCTCCACGCATCGCGCCGACAGAGACAAACATCTTTCTGGTAAGAAGAGGGGCGGGGGCGTATGCCTTATGACTAACGTGACATGGTGTGATGAAAGAAACATACAGGAACTCAAATCCTTCTGTTCACCTGATTTAGAATTCCTCACAATCAAATGTAGACCTCATTATCTACCAAGAGAATTCTCTTCGATTATAATCACAGCCGTATATATCCCCCCCAAGCAGACACATCGATGGCTCTGAACAAACTTTATTTAACTCTCTGCAAACTGGAAACGATTTATCCGGAGGCTGCATTCATTGTAGCTGGGGATTTTAACAAGGCTAATCTGAAAACAAGACTCCCTAAATTTTATCAGCATATCGATTGCGCAACCAGGGGTGGAAAGACCTTGGATCATTGTTACTCTAACTTCCGCGACGCATATAAGGCCCTGCCCCGCCCCCCTTTCGGAAAAGCTGACCACGACTCCATTTTGTTGATCCCTGCCTACAGACAGAAACTAAAACAAGAAGCTCCCACGCTGAGGTCTGTCCAACGCTGGTCCAACCAAGCTGACTCCACACTCCAAGACTGCTTCCATCACGTGGACTGGGAGATGTTTCGTATTGCGTCAGACAACAACATTGACGAATACGCTGATTCGGTGTGCGAGTTCATTAGAACGTGCGTTGAAGATGTCGTTCCCATAGCAACGATTAAAACATTCCCTAACCAGAAACTGTGGATTGATGGCAGCATTCGTGTGAAACTGAAAGCGCGAACCACTGCTTTTAATCAGGGCAAGGTGTCTGGTGACATGACTGAATACAAACAGTGCAGCTATTCCCTCCGCAAGGCTATTAAACAAGCTAAGCGTCAGTACAGAGACAAAGTAGAATCTCAATTCAACGGCTCAGACACAAGAGGCATGTGGCAGGGTCTACAGTCAATCACGGACTACAGGAAGAAATCCAGCCCAGTCACGGACCAGGATGTCTTGCTCCCAGGCAGACTAAATAACTTTTTTGCCCGCTTTGAGGACAATACAGTGCCACTGACACGGCCTGCAATGAAAACATGCGGTCTCTCCTTCACTGCAGCCGAGGTGAGTAAGACATTTAAACGTGTTAACCCTCGCAAGGCTGCAGGCCCAGACGGCATCCCCAGCCGCGCCCTCAGAGCATGCGCAGACCAGCTGGCCGGTGTGTTTACGGACATATTCAATCAATCCCTATACCAGTCTGCTGTTCCCACATGCTTCAAGAGGGCCACCATTGTTCCTGTTCCCAAGAAAGCTAAGGTAACTGAGCTAAACGACTACCGCCCCGTAGCACTCACATCCGTCATCATGAAGTGCTTTGAGAGACTAGTCAAAGACCATATCACCTCCACCCTGCCTGACACCCTAGACCCACTCCAATTTGATCCTCAAAAGATTCTACAGCTGCACCATCGAGAGCTTCCTGACTGGTTGCATCACTGCCTGGTATGGCAACTGCTCGGCCTCCGACTGCAAGGCACTACAGAGGGTAGTGCGTACGGCCCTGTACATCACTGGGGCCAAGCTTCCTGCCATCCAGGACCTCTTTACCAGGTGGTGTCAGAGGAAGGCCCCAAAAACTGTTTAAGACTCCAGCCACCTTAGTCATAGATTGTTTTCTCTGCTACCGCATGGCAAGCGGTACTGGAGCGCCAAGTCTAGGTCTAAGAGGCTTCTAAACAGCTTCTACCCCCAAGCCATAAGACTACTGAACATCTAATCAAATGGCTACCCAGACTGCTTGCATTGCCCCCCCCCCCTCTTCATGCTGCTGCTACTCTCTGTTATTATCTATACATCACTTTAATAACTCTACCCACATTTATACTACCTTTCAAAAGTTTGGGGTCACTTAGAAATGTCCTTGTTTTTCATGAAAACATACATGAAATGAGTAGCAAAATGAATATAAAATATAGTGAAGATGTTGGCAAGGTTATCAATAATGATTTTTAATTTAAATAATAATTGTCCTTCAAACTTTGCTTTCGTCAATAAATCCTCCATTTGCAGCAATTAGAGCCTTGCAGACCTTTGGCATTCTAGTATTTGGCTAAGGTGTATGTAAACCTCCGACTTCAACTGTAGATATTCCATTAAAAATCAGCCGTTTCCAGCTACAATAGTCATTTACAACAATAACAATGTCTACACTGTATTTCTGATCAATCTGATGTTATTTTAATGGACACAAAACAAGGAAATTTCTTAGTCACCCCAAACTTTTGAACGGTAGTGTATATATTGCCTCAATTACCTTAACCAACCGGTGCCCCCGCACATTGGCTCTATACCAGTACCCCCTGTATATAGCATTGCTATTGTTATTTTACTTTTATGTGGCTTCACCACATATTTTACTGCTGCTCATTAATTATTTGTTACTTTATTTATGTATTTATTTGAGGTATTTTTCTTAGAACTGCATTGTTGAGTAAGGGCTTGTGAGTAAGCATTGAACTGTAAGGTTGTATTCAGCGCATGTGACATACAATTTTATTTCATTTATAACAGCCTCCACTCTGTTGGGAAGGCTTTCCACTAGATGGTTGAACATTGCTGCTGGGACTTGCTTCCATTCAGCCACGAGCATTAGTGAGGTCGGGCACTGATGTTGGGTGATATGGCCTGGCTCGGAGTCGGAGTTCCAATTCATCCCAAAGGTGTTTGATGGGGTGGAGGTCAGGGCTCTGTGCAGGCCAGTCAAGTTCTTCCACACCAATCTCGACAAACCATTTCTGTATGGATCTCGCTTTGTGCACAGGGGCATTGTCATGCTGAAACAGGAAAGGCCTTCCCCAAACTTTTGCTACAAAGTTGGAAGCACAGAATTGTCTAGAATCTCATTGTATGCTGTATTGTTAAGATCTCACTTCACTGGAACTAAGGGGCCTAGTTCATACCATGAAAATCAGCCCCAGACCATTATTCCACCTCCACCAAACATTATAGTTGGCACTCTGCATTCGAGCAGGTAGCGTTCTCCTGGCATCCGCCAAACCCAGATTCTTCCGCCGGACTGCCAGATGGTGGAGCGTGATTCATCACTCCAGAGAAGGTGTTTCTACTGTTTCACAGTCCCAATGGCGGCGAAGCTTTACACCACTCCAGTCAACGCTTGGCATTGTGCATGTTGATCTTAGGCTTGTGTGTGGCTGCTTGTCCATGGAAACCCATTTCATGAAACTCCCGACGAACAGTTGTTTCCAGAGGCAGTTTGGAACTCGGTAGTAAGTGTTGCAACCAAGGACAGACGACTGTTATGCGCTTCAGCTGAAATAGCCAAATCCACTAATTTGAAGGGGTGTCCCACATACTTTTGCGTGTGTGTGTGTGTGTGTGTGTATATATGTATGTATATATATATATATATATTAGTCAAATATTGATAATACATGTAAGTAAATAATGAGACTGACTCGCTGTGGCCATGAATTGCAGGAGATCATGTTGCAGAGGGTGTTTTCCCAAATTGCATCGGTGAAAAAGGACATGATTATCCTTGAAAAGAGTGAGTTCTCTACTTTGCTGGCAGAGAATGAGGTGAGTATTAATTTGTAGGAGTTCTCTAATCCACAGGAGGCTGCTGAGGGGAGGACGGGCTCGTAATAATGGCCGGAACGGTGCAAATGGAATTGCATCAAATACCTGGAACCATGTATTTGATACCATTCCACTGACTCCGTTCCAGCCATTACCACGAGCCCGTCCTCTACAATTGAGGTGCCACCAACCTCCTGTGCTCTAATCCTATCATCACTTGAAGCACATCAGGGAGCCTTTTATGTCTACTCCTTTACAGATGTCATTTCAACATCTATTCAACGCTGGTTCAACATAATTTAATTTAATTGATGAGGAAACATTGATTCAACCAGTGTGTGCCCAGTGGGAAGAGGGTCCCGTGATGTGACACATGAGGGTTAGGATTACCTTATATATATTCCTTGTTACTTATTTTCCAGTGGGAGTCAGTGTTCTTCCTTGTCATTTGAACAGTGACGGTGTGTGGACTCTGGCCAATCACTGACATCAAGTACATCCTATGGAGAGTCCACACATGTGGTGTCCCAGGTCATACTGGTTGCATGTCAATAGTTTAAAGTTGTCTCTTCACCTTGCATCTTTTCTTTCACTTGATCTGAACTGAAAACATAGGATTGCTCCCTCTGTGGTCACATGACTGATACAGTGGATGGAATTTTTGGGGGGGCCATGTTATTTCCTTAAAGTCAGGCATTTGAAGTAGATCAATGAATTGATTCATCTTTTCTTACAGAAAGTCAAGGTAGAGCTACTGCAACTGAAGGTGCAACTGGCTGTAAGTTGTTTTAAGGTGGTTTAATTTCTGTGTCGAATAAAAATCACGAGCAGGGGCTGACTAACGGCGAATAAACTATAACCCTGAAGGTACAGTGATGCCGAAATTATTTACCAAATAAATTATAATATATTTTTTAGCTTATGGTTTAATTTCTGTGAAAATGTCTGCAGATCACCCACATGTTGCTGCTAACATTTCATCTGTTTGTGATGATTTTGCGTGTACACCGTGTATAGATATAGAAAACTTTACAAAGTATGACTCTTTGTGAAACAGAGCGATGATCAGTTTGGATTGCAGCCTTTAACAGCACTTCAGAACCATTGAGAGTGTTTGAATGACGGAATGCCTCCTTTTTCTCTGTCGCAGGATGTGATGAATAAAGTCCGCTTTGACAATATCTTGGATATGAATTCGGAAAAAAGCAGCATGAAAGAAATGGTAAATGTCTTAGTATTACAATGATGTTTTTTACAGTAGTATTCATAGGATGAAGGTGTGATGCTTTGCTTATTACATACAGTATATCTTGCTCTTATCAATATTTAATGCAAATTTGACAGCACAGTTTCGACTCTGATAGACTATTTGATTTTCAGAAATCAGAGCATGAGAAGAGACTCATGGAAAGTCGGACCGAGATAATGGAAATGGTCTGTATACTGTACATTATGATTAAACCATTCTACTTTAGAGCTCTTACCGGGTTACTTCATTCACCTTGCATGTGTAACACCCATCTCAATGATGTCTTTTCACCTTGTATTTGTTATTTAGTTGTTATGATGAGAATATTATCTGTGGTTTGTGAATAATAGCCAAATCTGTCTGCTGTAGAATGCTGAGCAAAATTGTCATTTGACTCGGTCCAATATGAAAATCGACACTGAAGTGGCAGGATTGAAAACCATGTTGGAAGCTCACAAACTTGATACTATCAAATACCTTGCAGGTAAGAAGAGTGTCATTCATGTATCCATGCATTAGTCTTATTTGTTCAATATTTAAAAGGCACTCGCACATCTGAGCTATCTTTGTTGCAGGTGCATGGCAAGATGAATAAGATGAGAAAAAAAGAGGAAACCCGCAGACTGCTCTTGCTAGCATCACTGCTCTTTATTAAGCTTTGCATTGGCCTCAAGGCCTTCGTCAGAGCTTTTTCTGATTGAGGAAATCTCTGACGAATGCCTCGAGGCCAATACGTAAAGATTATTTGCTCAATAAAAATACTATAAATGATGGATAACATTATGTTCCTCGAATGAAATAGATACACAATTAGTATCTCTGGTTCTGGTCAACTAAACGTCACTTTTGTCCATAAACAAGTTCTGACTGACGGACTCCTCATGTCTTTCAGGTTCAGTCTTCACTTGTCTCACTGTGGTTCTCGGATTCTATCGCATCTGGATGTGACTCCGGGGAGTACAGGAAGAGCTGGTCATCTGGACCACTGTAGCTCAAAAATAACCCATTTGAACTGCCACCATTTTGTGTTTGATAAATAGTCAATCGCAATAGGAACAAACAACCACTGACTGATGGCATGAAGACAGATCAAATGCTTTGATGTTGATTGACATTGATATTTCTGAGGACCAATGACTTATGATTTAGAAGATGAACCCAGCAAACCATGAAATGCGAAAGGCTGCACTTGTAAACCACTATCCAACATTTTTTATAGGATTTTTAATTGGTTGTGTTTTCATAGAGTACCCTACAAAATAAATGACATGTAATTTAAAGATAGAATCCTGACATATGTATTTGTTTGTACATGCACTGTTAAGCAAGGAACCTGTGTATGTTGTGTTTGAGAAGTATGTTGTAAAAATGCAGCGATATATACTTTAATTGCCATGCTGTCTAAAGTGCATTTCCGGCTATGTAGCCAGTAAGATGCAGCTCTGTATATTTTAACTGTAGTAGACACTACGGGACTCGTGAGTCATTGGAACACACATTCCATCAGTCCAATGAAATTTTCTTTATGACCATAGTAGATATTGTAAAACTGTATAAAAGGAAAGCAACACATACAGTGGGCAGAACAAGTATTTGATAACTTGCAAAATCGGCAGTGTTTCCTACTTACAAAGCATGTAGAGGTCTGTAATTTTTATCATAGGTACTTCAACTGTGAGAGACGGAATCTAAAACAAAAATCCAGAAAATCACATTTGTATGATTTTTAAGTAATTAATTTGCATTTTATTGCATGACATAAGTATTTGATACATCAGAAAAGCAGAACTTAATATTTGGTATAGAAACCTTTGTTTGCAATTACAGAGATCATACGTTTCCTGTAGTTCTTGACCAGGTTTGCACACATTGCAGTAGGGATTTTGGCCCACTCCTCCATACAGACCTTCTCCAGATCCTTCAGGTTTCGGGGCTGTCGCTGGGCAATACGGACTTTCAGCTCCCTCCAAAGATTTTCTATTGGGTTCAGGTCTGGAGACTGGCTAGGCCACTCCAGGACCTTGAGATGCTTCTTACGGAGCCACTCCTTAGTTGCCCTGGCTGTGTGTTTCGGGTCGTTGTCATGCAGGAAGACCCAGCCACGACCCATCTTCAATGCTCTTACTGAGGGAGGGAGATTGTTGGCCAAGATCTTGCGATACATGGCCCCCATCCATCCTCCCTCAATACGGTGCAGTCGTCCTGTCCCCTTTGCAGAAAAGCATCCCCAAAGAATGATGTTTCCACCTCCATGCTTCACGGTTAGGATGGTGTTCTTGCGGTTGTACTCATCTTTCATCTTCCTCCAAACACTCCACTTTAACTATGCCACTTTGTTTACATACTCATCTCATATGTATATACTGTACTCGATACCATCTACTGGATCTTGCCTATGCTGCTCTGTACCATCACTCATTCATATATCCTTATGTACATATTCTTTATCCCCTTACACTGTGTATAAGACAGTAGTTTTGGAATTGTTAGTTAGATTACTTGATGGTTATTACTGCATTGTCGGAACTAGAAGCACAAGCATTTCGCTACACTCGCATTAACATCTGCTAACCATGTGTATGTGACAAATAAATTTTGATTTGATTTGAAACATGGCGAGTGTTTGGAGGAACTTCAGACGGGCCTGGACATGCGCTGGCTTGAGCAGGGGGAACTTGCGTGCGCTGCAGGATTTTAATCCATGACGGCGTAGTGTGTTCCTAATGGTTTTCTTTGAGACTGTGGTCCCAGCTCTTTTCAGGTCATTAACCAGGTCCTGCCATGTAGTTCTGGGCTGATCCCTCACCTTCCCCACGAGGTGAGATCTTGCATGGAGCCCCAGACTGAGGGTGATTGACCGTCATCTTGAACTTCTCCCATTTTCTAATAATTGCACCAACAGTTGTTGCCTTCTCACCAAGCTGCTTGCCTATTGTCCTGTAGCCCAGCCTTGTGCAGGTCTACAATTTTATCCCTGATGTCCTTACACCCTCTCTGGTCTTGTCCATTGTGGAGAGGTTGGAGTCTGTTTGAGTGTGTGGACAGGTGTCTTTTATACAGGTAACAAGTTCAAACAGGTGCAGTTAATACAGGTAGAGTGGAGAACTGGAGGGCTTCTTTTGTAACAGTATTTTTATTGGAATTTCACAATTTTCACCCATATTAAGAGATACAACAACAGAGACAAAGCACACAGAACAAAAACAAGAAAAACAGCACCCACTTACACATATCTATGTGCATATATATACACATACATACACACACACATATACCCATGCATATACACACACATACGCATACATACGTACACCATTTTCCTCTTCCCGCTCGGTGCATCTCTCACCCCATCACCATCATTGCGTCTCTCAATACATACATTTTAAACAAACTTACAAACAGAAATTAAACAAAAAAGCTCAGTTTAAACCAAGAGGTTAGGTTCCACACATGGAACGTACAGTGTAGTTCTGAAATACATAGATCCCCGCCATTCTAAGAGAATCCTTGCAGCATAATAGCTGATACCTCAGGTTCTAGGTAATTTAGATAAGGTTCCCATACTTTGTAGAACTGGTCTGTTTTAGAATGCAATGTACATGTCAGATATTCCAGAGGAACCCAATCAAATAGTAGCTTATGCCAATCTTTAATAGAAGAAACCTTATCACTAATCCACTGTAAAAGGATGTTTTTCCTCGTTGCGAAGGTAAGGATGTTGTAAAGCCTCCTTTTACCGACAGAAGTAACATGCCTACTAGGGAGACCTAACAGTAAAGAAACTGGGTCCAATTCTAGATCAACCCCTAGGATCTTTTCAATTTCTTGCAGAACGCCAGACCAGTATCTTGGTACATGACCATAAACAATGTGTTAGGGTGCCTGTATCAGTTTTGCATTTAAGACACTGAGGGGGAAGAGGAAGTGGGGCTAAAAGCATGTCTGCAATTTGGGGATATATGCAATCTGTGTATTATTCTTAATTGGATTGCTCTAGTACGGTTACATATAGATATTGTTTTTGCATATCTCCAAATGTCCTCCCACATCTCTTCGTCAATAGTAACAGACAATTCTTTCTCCCACACTTGTTTCACCCTCTGTGTGTTGACAGCAGAAAAGGACCTTAAAGTATCATAAAACAGACTTACAGACATTTTCCTTTGTGGGAAAAAAAGCATTCTTTCAATGACAGACACATCAGGGTTACCAATTAAGGTGGTGCTCTTCAGAATATAATGTCTTACTTGTAGGAAGCGGAAAAAGTCCTGCTTTGGGAGTCAATATTTCTCGACCATCTGCTCAAATGACAACAAAATCTTATCAGCAAATAAGTCATTTAGCCTGCGTATGCCCTTATTAAGCCATAAGTTAAAGCCAGCATCCAGCAATCCTGGACTGAAATCTGGGTTGTTAAGAATTGGGGTAAGAGCAGAGGTTAGTTTGGACCTTCCCAGGAAGCGTTGAACTGACCTCCATACTTTGAGTGTGTTAAGTGTAACGGGATTATTGCAGTGATCTTCTACAGACTTGAAACTTCTGAAAAATAAAAGATCCTGTAAGGGGTATTTTGAAAGAGAAGTCTCAATGTCTAACCAAATAGAGTAGTCATCATTTGTGATCCAGTCAGAAATATAACAAAGTTGGGCACACCATTGATAGAACCTGGGGAGGGCTTCTTAAAGAAAAACTAACAGGTCTGTGAGAGCTGGAATTCTTACGGGTTGGTAGGTGATCAAATACTTATGTCATGGAATAAAATGCAAATGAATTACTTAAAAATCATACAATGTGATTTCTGGATTTTTGTTTTAGATTCCGTCTCTCACAGTTGAAGTGTACCTATGATAAAAAATGACAGACCTCTACATGCTTTGTAAGTAGGAAAACCTGCAAAATCGGCAGTGTATCAAATTACTAAACACAAACAGTCATACTGTATGTATGACTAAACAAAGCTATAATATAGGATAATTTGACCATAATGTTTTTTATATTTACTAGACCCTAATAACATTTGCATAGGATACCTTTATTGTGAAGGAAACAACCCAGAAGTTATTTCCCTTGGTCCTACACGTGTTTACATTTGTAAACTTCCCCTGTTAGAAATAATGCAATTTATCATGTTTGAATTTTTTATACTGGTGGTCGTGTTTTGATGAGAAACTTGCTTTCGATACCATCTATGCCTGGGTCACCTCTAAATTATTTGATTTGACATCAAGTTGGGTCGTCATTTACGAGCTAGGTATCTAGCTGTACTGTAGTCTATTGACATGATACATTGCAGATACCCAGCAGAAACTCCATGTTCTGTAGGAGCAGCATTTATCATAGGCGAGGAATAGAACAGTGAGCCTTCATTATCAACTTGCTACATTTGATTGTGGTGCTGGGTCCTTGGGATGAAACACTAATTCAACTATTTTCTATTAATATATATTTCAATGACTGAAGCATTCAGCAGCAACAGAAAGAGCTCTTCTAGATTCCCAGAGTTAACAATCAGATCATTGAGACATGCCACTTAAAAAACAACATTTATTTCACCTTTATTTAACCAGGTAAGCTAGTTGAGAACAAGTTCTTATTTACAACTGCGACCTGGCCAAGATAAAGCAAAGCAGTGCAACATAAACAACAGTGTTACACATGGAATAAACAAGCATACAGTCAACACAATAGGGGGAAAAAAGTATATATAAAGTGTGTGCAAATGGCGTGAGGTGGTAAGGTAATAAATAGGCCAAGAGTAGCGAAGTAATTACATTTTAGCAAATAAACAACTGGAGTGATAGATGAGCAAGTGGAAATACTGGTGTGCAAAAGAGCAGAAAATTAAATAAAAACAATATGGGGATGAGGTAGGTAGATTGGGTGGGCTATTTACAGCTGCAGCGATCAGTTAGCTGCTCACATAGCTGATGTTTAAAGTTAGTGAGGGAAATTTAAGTCTCCAGCGATCTTTGCAATTCGTTCCAGTCATTGGCAGCAGAGAACTGGAAGGAAAGGCGGAAAAGTAGGCGTTGGCTTTGGGGATGACCAGTGAGATATACCTGCTGGAGTGCATGCTACGGGTGGGTGTTATCGTGACCAGTGAGCTGAGATAAGGCGGAGCTTTACCTAGCATAGACTTATAGATGACCTAGTGCCAGTGGGTCTGGCGATGAATATGTAGCGAGGGCCAGCCAACTAGAGCATACAGGTCGCAGTGGTGGGTGGTATAAGGGGCTTTGGTTACTGAACGGATGGCACTGTGATAGACTACGCAGCAAACTGGATGCAGAGTATTGGAAGCTATTTTGTAAATGACAATCGGTAGGATTGTCAGTTTTACGAAGATATGTTTGGCGGCGTGAGTGGGGGCTTTGTTGCGAAATAGGAAGCCAATTCTAGATTTCATTTTGGATTGGAGATGTTTAATATGAGTCTGGAAGAAGAGTTTACAGTCGAGCCAGACACCGAGGTATTTGTAGTTGTCCACATATTCTAAGTCAGAACCGTCCAGAGTAGTGATGCTAGTCGGGCGGGCGGGTGCGAGCAGCGAATGGCTGAAAAGCATGCATTTAGTTTTACAAGCGTTTAAGAGCAGTTGTAGGCCACAGAAGGAGTGGTGTATGGCATTGAAGCTCATTTGGAGGTTAGTTAACACAGTGCCCAAAGAAGGGCCAGATGTATACAGAATGGTGTCATCTGCGTAGAGGTGGATCAGGGAATCACCCGCAGCAAGAGCGACATCGTTGATATATACAGAGAAATTGAACGGCCCGAGAATTGAACGATGTGGTACCCACAGAGACTGCCAGAGGTCCAGACAACAGGCCCTCCGATTTGACACACTGAACTCTGAGAAGTAGTTGGTGAACCAGGCGAGGCAGTCATTTGAGAAACCAAGGCTGTTGAGTCTGAGTCTGCCGATAAGAATATGGTGATTGACAGAGTCGAATGCCTTGGCCAGGTCGATGAAGATGGCTGCACAGTTCTGTCTTTTATCGATGGCGGTTATTATATTGTTTAGTACCTTGAGCGTGGCTGAGGTGCACCCACTTCATCAATGATCATCAGTTCAAAAATGTGTAAGGATTGTTATCCCTTAAAGCAGTTGCTAACAAGCTAGCTACACAATTTGTCACTTGAATAACAGTTTGTGAGAGTGTAGGCCAATTATGATTTCCGTATTTGTTATTGAATGAGACTAGTGTATTTGTAAGCATTAGTTTACCATTTTAAAAAAAGGTCCAAAGCCCTTTTAAATCTTGATATCAAATCATTTTGAGTAACAATGCAGTAACAATACACTACTGTGACTATTTTTTTGACCATTTTAAATTGTCAAACAAAAGAAAACATTTTTAGCATGAATTTTGCTACAACTGTCCAGGAGTGGTCTTGACTCTTTGTCATTGGACTATTAACTGTGTTACCGGGCAGGACAAAACTCCATCCTACAAAAAACAGGCTGAAATGTCAAACAGCTTTTACACTAAAAAGGGCATTATATTAATTTTCACAATTATTATTAGCAGAATTATTCCAACCTCAGTGTGAAAATATATATAAAATACAGAAATCTAGTTGTTGACTGCACTGGGCCTGTAATAATCTGAAGAGATTTATCACTATAACCTTATTGTCAATACTCCAGATATTTCCAGTTGTTGTGTAGATGAAGTTGCAGCGGAGCATGTAGGAGCGGACTGCATCATGCACTACGGGAGGGCTTGCCTCAGCCAGTCCAGAAGACTCCCTGTGATGTACGTGTTTGAGAGGAGACATGTGACTCCTCCAGAAAGCTGTACCCCGACAGACAGAGTCACATCATCCTGAACAAAGTCGACTATGCTCACATTATTGGTAATGTTTCACACTGACTTATGTCCCATTGTCTGAACTTCTTTTAGGACTCGGAAACTTTCAGTTTGTGATATACTTCAAAAAGGAATGTGAGCGATTAATACTATTTTAGTGACAGTTTTATAAATGTATTAAAACAAGATAGGCCATTTTCAACACCTTTTAGCAATGTATTTAATACTGGTTTAAAGCATGATAATGTCTGTCCTCAGATGATCTTCTGGAACATCTTTCCTCTGAGTATCCGAACATTGCCGCCTCAACCCTTCATGTGGACGGAGAACTTTGCTACAGTCACACAGACAACACAATGACAGCAGTTCTCCGTGTCAAAACGGTGATCAAGCCGTTTATCAGTTTGGTAGGCAGTTTGTTTTGAAATGTGGACAGACCATTGAGGACTACAGTGTGTTCGTTATTGGGCACGAAGGTGCAACGATGACAAACTTCATGATGACTTGGACTCATAGCTCAACAAATTCCAATTCAAGAAATCAATCTTCTGAGACATTTAAGGCCAGTATTATAGCATAACTAAGCTAACTGACAAAATAAAGGAAACACTAACATAAGCCGCATAGATTCTACAAGTGTCTGGAACTCTATTGGATGGATGCGACACCATTCTTCCATGAGAAATTCCATAATTTGGTGTTTTGGTGGTGGAAAATGCTGTCTCATGCGTGTTCAATTGGGTTGAGATCTGGTGACTGATGCTCTTTTGGGACCCCTCTTTCAAAGTCAATGAAAACTCTTCTAGCCATGGTAGCCAAAATAATGGGGAACTGGGCATTTTTATACATGGCTAAGCATGATGGGATGTTAATTGCTTCACTAAAGACATGATCCGGAGCTTTGGCGACTAGTAAGTATTTTTTAAACCTCCCGCTTTGGGCTGGATGTGACAGTGTGTAGCGGCTGCTCCAGTTTCAACTGTTCTGCCTGCAGCTATGGAACCCTGACCTGTTCACCGGACGTGCTACCTGTCCCAGACCTGCTGTTTTCAACTCTCCAAAGACAGCAGGAGCGGTAGAGATACTCAATGATTGGCTATGAAAAGTCAACTGCTGTTTTCAACTCTCCAAAGACAGCAGGAGCGGTAGAGACTCTCAATGATCGGCTATGAAAAGTCAACTGACATTTACTCCTGAGGTGCTGACCTGTTGCACCCTCGACAACTACTGTGATTATTATTATTTGACCATGATGGTCATTTATGAACATTTGAACATCTTGACCATGTTCTGTTATAATCTCCACCCGGCACAGCCAGAAGAGGACTGGCCACCCCTCATAGCCTAGTTCCTCTAGGTTTCGGCCTTTCTAGGGAGTTTTTCCTAGCCACCGTGCTTCTACACCTGCATTGCTTGCTGTTTGGGGTTTTAGGCTGGGTTTCTGTACAGCACTTTGAGATATCAGCTGATGTAAGAAGGGCTATATAAATACATTTGATTTGATTTAGTTCATACATAATCTATGAGCAGAATACTGCTCTTACCTCAATTAGCCATGAAATCCCAAGTTTTAAAAGCGACTGTTTACAGCCCATCGCCATTTTAGTGACAGCTAGCAACATGCACACACAGCAGAGTGCGAGAGAGACGTGAAAGAGAATGACGTGGTGCACATAGGATGCCATTTTTGGGGAACACTTTTAGCTTGTGAGCAATACTTTCAGAATTACTGGCTAAAAAGTAAACAGAAGTACCAGAAAATGTCTTTAACTCACACATTTACTCAAGTGTTTCCACATCTCTTTGTAAGAAGTATGCATATATAAAGGTTTATACAGTTCTTCCACGTTTTGTTATGTTACAAAAGAGGTCTGAATACTTTCCGAATGCACTGTATATGAGTCTTCAAAAAGAACAGAACCAGAACTGTTCAAATGTAACAGATGAAACTTTGAAAATGCGAGACCACATACTTGGACTTAAAGGAAAATTCCACCCAAATGTTTAAGGTCTCATACCGGCTGTATTTTAAAAGTTAAATATCTTGAAAACTTGATTTCTGACAGGCAAAACATTTTGGGACTATATCAACAATGGATTCATGAAACTGATAACAAATAATTATTTTAGGGGGGAGTTTTCCTTAAATGCACTCATCGCTGTTGTTATTATTTAATCACCAACAGTTTGCTCCATGTACTGTAAATCACAATTGAGATATGAAAAGAGTTATGTATGATTTTGTCATTCAAAATCTTTAATATAGGCTGCTGGATCAGTCATATTTGCAGACATTAAATGTGCTATGAAAGCTACATATACACACACACACGCACACACACACCAAAAGGTCCTGAAACTGCAATTCAGAATAGTCTGTGTCCATGCTATACACAATGTTTAATTTGTTTAACAATTACATAAAAATAACTTAGGTATAGCAGATTGTTCCTGAGGGAACCATTTGTGGTGTCAGATACATACAAGCACATACAGTTGAAGTCAGAAGTTTAAATACACCTTAGACAAATACATTTAAACTCAGTTTTTCACAATTCCTGACATTTAATCCTAGTAAAAATCATGATGCCATCTATTTTGTGAAGTGCACCAGTCCATCCTGCAGCAAAGCACCCCCACAACATGATGCTGCCGCCCCCGTGCTTCGTGGTTGGGACGGTGTTCTTCGGCTTGCAAGCCTTCCCCTTTTTCCTCCAAACATAACGATGGTCATTATGGCTAAACAGTTCTATTTTTGTTTCATCAGACCAGAGGACAATTCTCCAAAAAGTACCATCTTTGTCCCCATGTGCAGTTGCAAACCATTGTCTGGCTTTTTTATGGCGGTTTTGGAGCAGTGGCTTCTTCCTTGCTGGGCGGGCTTTCAGGTTATGTCGATATAGGACTTGTTTTACTGTGGATATAAATACTTTTGTACCTGTTTCCTCCAGCATCTTCACAAGGTCCTTTGCTGTTGTTCTGGGATTGATTTAGCACTTTTTGAACCAAAGTACATTCATCTCTAGGAGACAGAATGCATCTCCTTCCTGAGCGGTATGACGGCTCCCATGGTGTTTATACTTTCGTACTATTGTTTGTACAGCTAAACGTGGTACCTTCAGGTGTTTGAAAATTTCTCCCAACGATGAACCAGACTTGTGGAGGTCTACAATTTTTGTTGGGGGTCTTGGCTGATTTCTTTTGATTTTCCCATGATGTCAAGCAAAGATGCATGTAGTTTGAAGGTAGGCCTTGAAATACATCCAGAGGTACGCCTCCAATTGACTCAAATGATGTCAATTAGCAGAACTATCAGAAGCTTTTAAAGCTTTGACATTTTCTGTAATTTTCCAAGCTGTTTAAAGGCACAGTCAACTTAGTGTATGTAAACTTCTGACCAACTGGAATTGTTTCACAGTGAATTATAAGTGAAATAATCTGTCTGTAAACAATTGTTGGAAAAAATGACTTGTGTCATGCAAAGTAGATGTCCTAACCCAATTGCTAAAACTATAGTTTGTTAACAAGAAATATGTGGAGTGGTTGAAAAACGAGTTAATGACTCCAACCTAAGTGTATGTAAACTCAGTGTATGTGAATTCAACTGTAAAAAGAAGGTCAAACAAAATAATGCATTTCTATTCAAATATGTAGAAAACCTGGGCATGCTTGATTTGTGCTGGCCAAAAAGGTTATTAAAACATATAACACACTTTAACAATAACATGAAATAAATGGATAAATATCAGCCCAATGAAGAAAAGTCCTTGCTTAGGTAATGACGTTTCGGACCTAAATGCCTTCCCCTCAACATAAATATTGAAATCTGACTGTGTGTTTGTTTGGTGGTTTCCAGATTAGAAGACAAAGGCCAGGATTCAATCCCATATTGAGCTGAGTCAGCCGACATATGCAGTGTGGACCATAAATGTAGTTTCCACGAATGTAGGAACATTGCCTTTAAAAGGTGCATAGCTGCCAAAGCGTGATCGGATAGAATCCCGGACCTCATGCTCAAGGTAGAAATAACAAATCCCACAATCTCTATGAAGTCATTGTTCCTTATCCTGACAGTCATTTTACATTATTTATCTTTCATAGGAACTTCTTCCACAAAGGATGCCGGAAATATGCCAATCTTTCCGTTGCACTGTCCCTCAAACCAGTCTTCATTAACTGAAAAGAAAGTCATGAAAATGGGAATTGACTTTTGCTTCTGTATTTTAAAGGAAAAACATCCACTCCAAAACTGTTTCATGATTTTTTCTCTCACTGTTTTACAGTCCCAACAATATTTTGCATGTCAGCAGTCAAGTTTTTGAGATATAACCTGCCACATCATCATGATGATGCCAATTGCATCAAGGGATTAAAAACGCATCATTGTGATGTGACAAGTGACACTTTGCTTCTTGAAAATACTATATCTTCAAAACTTGACTGCTGACATGCAAAACATTTTGGGACTATATCAACAGACAACAAATTAAATAAATACCAAAATGTTGTTTTGTGGGGGGGGGTTTAAGAAAACATTAGATCGAGGCTTTTTCAAATAACAATTAAGTCAATGTACGCCTCTACAGCTATTAGAGAAGATACAGTTACTCTCTTGACACAAATTATTTTCCCAATGTCGAAATGGGGGCCTACATGAGAAAATAATGAAAATGGGAATGTACTATTGCTTCTGTAACCCTAATTCTGTGTTCTGTAAGACAACAGCAGGTTTCCATCTCTTCCAGGATATCATATAACAGAATAAAACACTGACACAACCAATTTCTGCACTGTGGAAATGGTGCCCCGCATCAGAGAAATGGGTAGCTCACCTTTGGAGAGAAGTAAGATGGTATCTCCTTGATGGAACTCAAGATCCTCTGGAGTTGAAGACTCATAGGAATGAAGCGCCAATAGGTGAGTCTGGCTTTGCAGCTGCTCACTCACTCCCTGTAGTGTAGATTACATAAAACAAGGGACATTAGTACACACATGATGACATCTGTCAGAACAAAGTTTTGTTGACTATTACATTTGTAAATTAAAAATCCACATAGCAAAAGACTATTATGACATCAAATATTGTATACAGTACATGACCATATTACCTCTTTGAGATCACACCACAGTGTTAAACGACCATTGTGGACACAGCTCCAAACATCTTCCATCCTTGTGTTCTCATCAATCACTTTTTTACCCGAATCTATTTGGGCATAGCTTGAGAAAAATCACAAAAACACTGAGCTTAGTTTTGTAATAGTAATGATTGTTGAAATAAATTGACGCCAATGTTTGAACAGTGCCATACCTCAAGGTGATTGCTGTGGCAGGGAGGCCCAGTTTGTTACCGATTTTCTCCAGAGTTGTTGTGTAGGGAAGTCCAGGCACCATGCAGATTGCTATGGTGTATGTGAAGTGCACTTTCACTACACAGAGTGAAGGGTCACTAAACTCTTCACTCTGGCAAGACTAGGGAATGAAATAAATGTACAATGATATTTCAAATGTATAAGCGTAGAGTACTGATAAACAATTGATATTTGCTTTGGATATTGCATGCTGTGAATCATGTCTTGAACTTGATTTTCAATTATTCTCATACCTCTGTTTTTGTGTCCCCAATGCTCTGATTTTCAGTAGCAGAAGCTGCTGCAATAATACCCCCAAAAGTTACGTAATTTGTAATAGGTGATGTTGCATTGCCAATAATTAAAATGTTTACTATACAACTTCCATTCCATTTTTACATAAAATATCTTTACCAGAATTTCTCTGAGGTCTATTCGGTGGTTCTCGTCTAGGTGGCCCTGGGATGTCATCCTTGTCTGTCCCATCCTACAAGAAAGCAATCAACCCATGTAGGGGGAATCAATTAACATAGCAATTGAGGGGTAAACTATATTTACCAGTATTTTGGGGATTCAACCTTTACACGTTAGAGTCAATGCCATCTTGTCATGAGGAATAAACACTATATTGACAGTAGAAATGTACCTGATCTTGCTTAGATGACAAGGTTATTTCCAAACGCTCCAGGAAATTATAAGGAACAAGCCCCCTCTAAAAATGTAAAGTTTAAATTAATTCACTGCACACATATCATTTGTTTAATACAGATGCTCATAATCAACCAAGTATGTTTGAGCATAATGAGTACAATAGATCCACATTTTTCATGCATAAAGCATTTTTAAGTGTAATGTTTGTACTCATACTCGCTCATTGAAGATGACAGAGGCCCAGTTGTCAGATCCTTTGTTCAGCACAAAGACAATGTTGCCAGGCACCACAGCTAACTCATCACTTGTCTCAGGGACAAACTCAAAGAGGACAGTGTGAGGCTCTCCCTCCAGAGCCCTGCGGGGGGCAACAGAGATATCCTACTTTAACTCATACCCAAATAATGCTGTTGAATCATTCTATGCTAGTATGTGGCCAAAGCATAAATTGTAGGAAAAAAAACCCACCTCAAACTTGTATCTCAAATAGACAGTTTTAAAAATGCTTGCTATTTCCTCATAGAACATGATGTCATTTTGGCACACTGGCTAAGCTGGCCAATCAGTGGTCTACTTGTGTGAATTAATATTTGTAATGACTGGTATACGCCCAAACCATTCTGTTTTTGGGGTACGGCCAAACCAGATATTGGAAGGAAAATTCTCACTTATATTGTAATTAAATATAGGTCATATTTCATAGAAATCTGGAAACACTGGACCGTTACTTTAAGTGTCAAACCACCCCCAGTGTCCCCTACAATTAACATTGAGATCACATGAACTTTACCTCAGAACTTCAGGCGCTTTTGGTCTGGTAGGAATATCTTCAACCTACTCTTACCGTCAAATAAATGGCACATCACATTACACTGAATATTCCTCCTCAATCAATTTCTTATTTTAATTGTTGACAGTTTTTAAAGACACTATTAAAACATCAAATCATATGAAACTTCACCTGTGGCTGTAACGGAGCAAAGCCAGAGAACTCATCCTGGAAGACGATGGAAGAAACAACCTGAGGATAGAGAATAAAACTGGTTCAACATAAAACAATACTTTATGACATGCCTACTTACTAATAACTTGCCAAATAGCTATCCTAAAGAAAGACCCAAGGCTATTCACAACTCATTTAAATTGCACATCTCAAACAAAGTAGGTACTAGACATGCATGTTGTAAAACACATTTAAAAAGTCGCAACATTTGGGCTGGTTAATATGCATGTTATGTTTTTAGAGAGAGATGATAGGGATACCTTAGCCTTGCCCAGGTAGTCCTTCTTCTCCAGTTCAGCTACATAGTTCTTGTTTGGCTTGAACAGCACTTTCGCCGGGACCTTAACTGGCTCAAATAGCTTCTGCTTCTATAAGGATTAACAGAGGACTTACATCTCCAACTTTGTTGAACAGTCAGACGCCGTGAAAATGCATAATAAATACACATTGAAACACTTCTCACACTACTGAGATGAGCCGCCTGGCCTGGTTACTCATCCACTATAGCTGCTGGAACAAACAATGTAAAAAAAATAATAATAATACAAAAAAAGTACATATCTAAGCCAGCACAGTATGGTTGAGGTCGACATTATAGTGTGAAAAAGGCTTGAGAGAGAGAAGGGCCACTGACCAGGATGCACTCCAGACCTCTGTCGATGTGGCTGAGTTTGGCCTCAGTCCTGAGATTCAGAGCAGTCAGGAGGTTCTCCTTGGCTTTCTCCCACTGACCCAGCTGAGCATGGGCCAGCGCCATGTTGTGCAGTACCTGTGGGAGTGATACCACTCAGACATTTGTTGATGTAAAATTACAGCTATACAGCACTTCCTGCCCAGGTCTCAAAGTGCTTTACATTGTAGCATCCACCTATGCACTTTTTTTGCTGTGTATACATACTGTGATGTTTTTTGGGATATGTTGCTGTTGATAGGTTGCTAAAATACACGTAACATATTCGATATCCAATCATTGTTACAAAGGCAAGATTTTCATCATATCTCACCTCACAAGCATATAATTTGTATCTCAGACCAAGAGGTTGGTAGTCGATCAGCTGGTTCCCCCTCAACTCCTTGAAGGCATGTTGGAAATCAGCAAAAGACTCCTCAAACCTGCAGGCAAAGTGAGGAGGTATCCAAGTAATTCACTATCCGGCTATAGGTAAAACACATATACAGCTGAATAATGTAGAATAAATATGCTACGTTTAATTGTACAAAACGATTATCAATTTTAAGAGACATTTCACAATTTAACTTCACACCAGATGATGTCAAATGTTTCCAGATGAAGTCATCGGAAACACTTATCCTCTATAAAATCATAGAAACTCACTGTTTTCACATGCTGATGTTGGGGTGGTCCTGATGATGGATATGAACAATTGTGAAATGTCCCTTTAACACTCCATTCGAAAGAATGGGATTCTATTTTTAAGCAATTATAATGCATCTAATCACTCATCCCTAATATGATAGATTTGTCTTGCCTTTCTTTTTTGTAGAATGTCAACCCCCTTTGAAAGAATGCAACAGCCAAGTGTTCATCCTTTCCGATACATCTGTCCAAAGCCTGTGTGATATTCAGAAAAACTTAGTGACTTCCTTCCAATCAAATGGTACCACAAGCATTGTGTACTCAAACTAAACTTCCCCTTTTTCTGTGACTTGCATTTTTGAAGTGTAAAATAACATTGAATTACAATGTGATAGTAACTTTAACCCTTAGATGTATTGATTTGGTAAAAACAGGGAAAGAGAGAATTGTCTTTTAATTAATGATGAAATTTGGTTAAAACTGCCATACCTTTTCAGCTGCATCTAGGTTCTTATTGATCAAATGTAGGCAGCCAATGTTGAAAAAGATTTTGGAGTTCTTTTCCTGGATGTCCAGAAATGTTCCAAGGGCAGCTGCGGAATCCCCGCGTTCGAAACAGGCCACTGCCTCATCCCACTGTTTGAGAGTGTTCACAAATGTCATGGTTCCAAATAGAGTCGAGGCGCTGAGCTACAGTGATATGACGAGAGAAAAGTGAAACCACTCTTCTTATACTGACACATTTCCCCCACAGAGGTAGGAAGGAAGTGTAATGATTACGCAGAATCGCAGTTCCTTTTTTCTCTCCAGTCCGTTTAGTGTTGTAACAGTACGCCAGGGTTGAGGGTTCAATTCCTACGATGGACCAGTATGAAAAATGACACCTTTTTTTTTTTAATCGCTCTGGATAAGATTGTCTGTTAAAATGTGAAATGTGTTGGCTGCAACAGTGCGTATAAAGAGGCTAAACATAGTGCTTGAAATAAACATGCATTTGCAGGGTTGCCAACTTTTGAAGAAAGCTTAGCGTGAAATTTTGCCTAAACGGTTGTCTGCATCTGTTTTAAAGCTAATTTCCAGCAATTCTATGGATTTTTACATGGTTTAGGCCCCATGACCAGGGTGGGGGGAAAATACAGGTCAGCTGTATTTCGAATGCTTTGAACATTAAATGAACACTCAAAATTCTACGACTTTGTTACTTTTGGGGGATGCCATTTGAAGTATGCTCATATTTTTTAAAACATTTTATTTAGGTGGTTTGAGACTTTATTCAGACTGTAATGAAATTAGATGGGAAAACGGGCAAATGTGAGGAACAGTGGGAAGGTCAGTGGGAATGCTCCGCACAAGAAATACTCATATTAAATGGTTGGTGGCAGTGGGTAACCAAATCATAGATTGCAGTCTTCTTGTCCATATACTGCTTTCAAGGTAAAGACACAAACATTTTGTATTTTATAATTTTGGTGAACTCTTTAAAATAGGGCTGGAAGAAAATCCTGCTTGCTCTCCAGGAGGGTTGGCCACCCCTTATCTATGTTTCCTAAGTGCTAGGTGTTTGAAAATGTTCTTGTTTTAACAATACATTTCTCAATCACCAAACCTTCAAATAAAATCTAATGAATATCAATATTCAGGGGGTTTATGCCTACTACTTGAAGATCCTTGCCATCATCTGACTCTCCATAGACAAGATAAATGATGCGTGTTTAGGAGTCTCCCTCTACTATCTCTGCCTTTCATGTGCACTATACTAAAATGGCCTGAAGCATTTCATATCCATCCAATGCTTATTGGTAGGACTTAATGAACATTGTCCATGAATAGCTTGCAAAAAGACTTCACCTCATATAATTCATTTTCAAAGACACAAGTAGACATATCAGACACTGGCAATATTGTGAAGAAGTGGAATAATACATTACTGTAAGTGTGGGGAATAACAGTGGTGTTGTTGCTGGCAAGCACACAAATGAACTTTTATTTTAGCCCTTTGTTAAGAATGAGAATTGCTCAACTGATCACACTAAATAAAGTGCATTGGTAATAAAATCTCCTGAAGACAAGATTACCCTAACCAAATAATTGTTATATTCATTGTCCCCCCTCTAGAATCAAACTTAAACTTTTGGGTTCACAATCTGTTTGACAAAATTATTTTTCTAGTTACAAATCAGGTCACCCTACCAATCTTCCCTGCTATAACAGACTGTATGTCTATCTGCTGCCTTTTCGATGTCACATACTAAATGCCAATCACCAAACGAGGGGAATAAATCGAGTTTAGTACCAGCTGTTAAAAGGCTGCATTCTGCAATAGGCGCGGGAGTAGGAGCAACCTAATTTTGTTGACAACATTGTACATAAAAGAGTAGCATTGTAACTCTGTTTTAGAGCATTGTAGCTCTGTATAAACTCAGCGGAGAACGTTCTCTCTCCATTCTCATCTTGAGGTGCGTTTCTTTAAAATGCATAACCAATCATATCCTTCAATGTACCGCTGTTCACAGTCCTGTGGCAAGAGGTTCCGCTTCATGTTAAATTGCAGTTTCCGATTTCAAAACTATTTGAAGAAAGGTTGAAAAGTTAACGCAGTATACAATGGATAAAATAAATAAATAAAAGCAGTACTTTTCAATGCGTGAGATATACGACGTAAGGAGTGTGAGCGTGAGAATAGGGTCAAATCAAATTGTATTTACCACATGCGCCGAATACAATAGGTGCGCCAAATACAACCTTACAGTGAAATAAAACCTTAACCAACAATGCAGTTTTAAAATCTACCCCCCCCCCAAAAGGTAATAGATAAGAAAAACGAATAATTAAAAAGCAGCACTAAATAACAATAGCGGGGCTATATAATTTAATTTAATTTAAATGTTTACCTTTATTTACCCAGGCAAGTCAGTTAAGAACACATTCTTATTTTCAATGACGGCCTAGGAACAGTGGGTTAACTGCCTGTTCAGGGGCAGAACGACAGATTTGTACCTTGTCAGCTCGGGGTTTGAACTCACAACCTTCCGGTTACTAGTCCAACACTCCACTAGGCTACCCTGCCGCCCCATAAAAGGGGGTACCAGTATGGGGGGGTGCAAATACTCTGGGTAGCCATTCGATTAGCTGTTCAAGAGTCTTATTTCTTGGGGGTAGAAGCTGTTTTGAAGCCTCTTTGACCTAGACTTGGCGCAGGCAAGCAGTACCAGTCTAAGACTAGGGTGGCTGGAGTCTGACAATTTTTAGGGCCTTCCTCTGACACTGCCTGATATAGAGGTTCTGGATGGCAGGAAGCTAGACCCCAGTGATGTACTGGGCAGTACGCACTACGCTCTGTAGTGCCTTGCCTTGCGGTCGGAGGCCTGGCAGTTGCCAAACCAGGCAGTGATGCAACTGTAAAACCTTTTGTTTGTGCTCTCTTCACAACTGTCTTGGTGTGCTTGGACCATTCGTGTGTCTCACGGCCAATGCGTGAGAGTTGGCAGCTCTTAAGTTTGATGTAAATGTCCATGTAAAACTCCTTTGGGCCCTAAAATCTATCCTGGGTTTGGCTAATTTCTTTATTAGCAAATATTTCAGCTTCTTTTTTTTTTGGGGGGTACAAAGAGTTGTCAACTTTCTCACTACCAAATAAGGGACAAAAGGTGGCGTGCCATTCCATGGCGGTGTGGGTATTTTTTTTACAACCTTTATTTAACTAGGCAAGTCAGTTAAGAACAAATTCTTATTTTCAATGACGGCCTAGGAACAGTGGGTTAACTGCCTGTTCAGGGGCAGAACGACAGATTTGTACCTTGTCAGCTCAGGGATTTGAACTTGCAACCTTTCGGTTACTAGTCCAACTCTCTAACCACTAGGTATATTCAATTGGGAAGGCAAAACATTTTTATATTCCATTTAGTCTATAGCTTTACTAAAACTGTATCATTATGTAAACTTGGGAATAAACCTCAAAATAAACGAACAAATAAATCACAATTTTGACCTTTACAGCAAAAAAATAAACAATTTCAAAAGAGGAAAAGGGGGGCATGAGTCACTCACCAAATCTACTTTTTCCATGGATATTTTTTGCTGCTCGACTGATTCAAGCAGTCCTTTTGCATAGCCAGAGAGAAGTCCTTACATGACAAGTCACAGTTCACAGATATCTAGAGTTCATTTTTGATCAGCTCTGTCACAGAGCTTCTGTGCTGCATCTGTTTGAGTCTGACCATTTAATGGTCATCAGAGAAAATCCTCTCTACAAAGGCATTTGAGCCTGGCACACTGAGGACAAATGAGACAATCCTGAACATGTTGATCAAGTTGGCTTTCCCTAGGTTTTGAAAAACTGCCACCCACTTCTCACTGGTGGATTTTGTGGTATCCAGTCTGTATTTCCTCCCTGCTAGCACAAAGAAAAACTCTTCATTTTGAGGGCAACCACCACCTGCTCCAGGTCAGTGAAGGTGAGATACTCATAGAAGCCGGTCTGTTTAACCATTACATTTTCTGGTAAGAAATTAAACCACTTGTCAATGTATATAATGACAGTGTCATAGAACTTCAAATCCTGTTGCTGCTTGGACCTTTGTGATGACAATTGTTTGTCCATCAGCTGCTTGGTCTGGTATCCAAAAAAAAGCTGTCCTGTTTCCGCTGAAGCATCTTCATTGTGAACTTTTGGACTTCCTCGTAAACATCTGATGCGGAGCGTTGTTTCCTTCAGCTTTCTTACGAGTTGGGCAAAAACACAGCCAACGTTGTGGAAAAAACACATATCTCAGCAGCTTCCGTTTTATCTTCATATTCAAAAATACACTTCAGTGACACAGGACGGGTCTCCCCAAGGGACCTGAAGTATGAAGTAAGAGCTGGCCAGCTTTGCAGGAGACGATCGACAGCTGGATGAAGAGAGAATGTTGCAGAATTTCACGCCACTCAAAGTAAAAAAAATACTCGGCGGTTCCTTTCTTCGGGAAGCAGACACTGCATGGCTGTAGAACTTTAAAACAACTGTCTCAATATCCAATGACAGCTGATCGCATGCATGCTTGCAGGCATTATGAGCACCGAGGTAAAGACAGTTTCAGGTTGGATATTTGACAGCTATTCACCTGTAGTTTTCCTTACGTCCACCAACAGCAGTTAGGGACAAATCTAATTTCAATAGCTCTTTAACCATTACTCCTACAATTTTCAAAACTGGTTGTAGCTAACCCGATGGCATAGACACACATTGCACACTTTTTTTGTTGTTGATTTACATCTCGCACTATTTTAAATGTATTAACATTTTTTAATTTCAACAGCTCCTTGGTCATATGTGACCTACTGACTTCAAACACACTCTTGGTGCTTACAATTCATTCTCGATTGTCAGATTTGGTGGGCACTGTCATCTGTGATATGACTTTCTTTAAGGACGTACTGATGAAAAACTGTCAATATTTAAATAAACTACATTTATTCACTCTGATAGGGTTGGATCCTATATGCTGCTTTTATTCTTGCCTGTAAATGGTTCAGTGCCTATAATTTAGGCTGTGTGTATTAGAGGTTGACTGATTATGATTTTTCAACGCCGATACCGGCATGTTTATAATCTTTTGACAACAGTGACAGCATGTAAGACAATTTATGATTTAACACAATGGATGGCTAATTTGTCATACTGCATTGATATTATTTATAGGGTTTTATGCTTTGTTTTAGATTGAATGTTTTGCATGCCAATGGTGGTTCCATGTGCTGTGCCTAGGAATGAAGACGAAAGAGTTATACAGAGTAAAGAACAGAAACTGGAAGTGCTGTCTTTGTTGTAGAAAATGTATGCTATACCCCATCCATACTGAAGAGGCTCTGAAATGTACACCAACCAGGGATACAGAGAAAGTTAACACTGAAATGTTTCGTAATTACTTGAAGTAAAGTGTCTGTTGACATGTTGGAAAAGATTCAAGGTCTAAAATGTGTTTAATTTGTCAATATTACATTTGTATTCATTGATTTACTGGCCATCATTACTGTGGTTACATGTTCAGTATATGTATTGACCAGCAAACCCACTGCAGCCTACCTTACTAGCTCACTCTCCATCCCTGCTTTGGACAATTAATAACATAACTCTTGTACTTTGCCCTTTGTTGTTGATATTAACGATGAAAGGAGATATTATCTGTCTCTCTCCTATTGTGTACTGTTAAATACTGTGGCAAAATAAAAAAAACAGGGAAGTACATCGAACTACCAATTATTATAGATAAATATTAAAGAAAAAGGGTAAACACTGGACTGAAACCCTAATTGTCAAACTATTATTAATGTACAACAATATAGAAGAAACAGGACTAGAGGTTATGCAATATGGGTGTATATCCATTGCAAGCTTCTTAGGTGTGTAATTGACATGACCAAGGAGCTATTGAAATTCAATTGTAAAAAAAAAAGTTTGTACTTTGTTTATCCTCCCTAACTAATTAAACTTGATGCTGCTCACATTTCCACGTTTATTTGCGTTGGAAAGCGAATTAACGTCCAAATCGTGAAAATAAGACCTGTGCAATTTTTCCAACATCATGACACCTATTTGGAGTCTGTGGCTCAAATGGTTTGAAAGCGCGAATATCCAACTTGAAACTGTCTTTACCTCGGTATTAACGAGCTATGTGAGCTGGGCAATTAGCTTTCAGAATGCGATTGTTGGCACTGCTCAATAACTGGTAAACGGAGTGGTGTTTTTCAAAGTTGACATTGACATTATCTACTGCATAGGCTGTGATGCGTCTAATATCCAGTTCATCAGTTTGATGTATGCCATTTGCAGTTTCATCACTGTCTTCATAAAAGTCAAGTAACTTGCACTGCACTTCATCATACACAGAGAAATATCTCACGCACACTGAAATTAAGACAGTCGGTGCTGTTGTAGGTCAATGTTTAACCGTATGGTACACATACGAGTGTAGAAGCATACCTTGTGTTGTGCATGCATGCCAACCAGGTAAGAATAACCTAAATTAATTGATGAATCAGGTCTTGTCTGCTGCTTTATTTAGCACATGTTGAACAGCCTGCAAGCACATTTGCACGCGCTTATTTGATTAGTGTAGGCGTTAATTTAGCGCCTGCACCTGTTTACTTTACACTCGTAGCATAAAACATGTCGCGTTTTGACCACGTGCCCTAAGACCCAAACGGCGTTCCATATGCAGTCTTCTTGATCTATTTACGTGACAGAGAGTGAGAAAACGATGTTCATGTTCCTTTCAAAGAAGCAACAGCTGGCTTTGCTAAGACTTATCTCTGACTTGGACCAAGAGAAAGGCTATCCACAAGATCAAGTACGCCACCTATATGCTCATAGCTTGATAGATATAAAGTACTGTATCTCTAGATACAGAAGGACAGTGTGGAAAACGACAGGGTCTGTGTGACCTTCTCTAAAAAAAAAACAAGCATATTTTAATAACATTGACCAACAGGTCACACTCTCCTACAAGTATAGCATTACAAATGTATGCATGAATGGTGCTGGAGTAGCCTAGGCATATAAGGTTGAAAGTGGACTCTCAAGAAGGATATTGGCTGTTTTGATCCCCCACCTTGCAGGCACCGATCTTCTTCAGCTCCCACTTAAGTAATTTAACTAGTTTATTTCTCGTGTGGATAAATAATATGCATAACATTTAAAGCACAATATATGCGTTTATATATTTTATATGCGTAATATATTTGTCAGTCTGATAGTTGTTCGAGTAGTACACAAAGTAAAATAAAGACCTGAATTATTAACTCATGATATTTTCCCTTGGATTCCCCAGTTTGTGTTGAATCTCAAGCTTGGCCTTGCGGTGAATTCAACATCTGACTGGCAGGCCATAGTAAAAACCGGCTATATCGTACAAACGAATGAAAACAAACAGGTACTTTTTTGTCTTTAAGGTTAGGGTTAGGCATAAGGTTAGCAGTGTAACATTTTAGAAATAGGCGGGGTTTATGGTTGTGGTAACTAGTGACGACCCAGACAAGGGAATAGTTTGAGAAGTAGGCGTCTGGCATGTGCAGATATCTATGGTTTCAATACACAGCATTTCCTGTCAGTTTAGGTGCAACTAGCTATTACGGAGCTAACATGGCTGTGCGACAATTCAGGAAAAAAATTGCTAGCTAACCTCAAAATAAACAAAATCGAACCAAAAGAAAGGTGCAGGTTACATGACTGAAAACAATGCAAAGCTAGCAGCAACGCCGGGAAGTGGTGCGTTCATGCTACGCATGTCGTCTGTTTACAAGCTAACATGGACCTTGGATCAATGCTGTACAACAATTTGAAAGATGTATCATGGAGCACGACGTCTTTACCCTTAGATCGACTTGTCAGTGTTTATAGATTGCCCCAAATTGTGAAGTTGGACAGTGGTAGGTACATTTTGAGCAATTTGTTTTTAGTAAGGGTTAACGAGTTAATACGCTGCTTAAAATGGCAATAAGCCAATTAAGCTAGCTAGCCTCCAACCTAACTATATAGGTTAGCTAGCTAAGATGCATAGCCATCTAATGTTAGCTAGTTAATGGTTGCTAGCCAATTGAACTAACAGTTATCTACTCTGTCATTGTTGACAACGTAGCTAACGTTAGTCAACAAAGTTGCAAAAGTTTACCTAGCTTTTTAATAAAATTTGAAAAGATAGAAATGTATAAACGCTTGTAGCTAGCTAGATTCATTGCTTGATTGTTAAGTTCCCGGCACTGCATCTCAGTGCTAGAGGCGTCATACTGACCCTGGTTCGATTCCAGGCTGTATCACAACCGGCCGTGATTGGGAGTCCCATAGGGCAGCGTACAATTGGCCCAGTGTCGTTAGGGTTTAGCCGGGGTAGGCCATCATTGTAAATAATAATTTGTTATTAACTGACTTTCGTAGTTAAATAAAAACATAACGCTATATTTGTAATTGAAAGAGGAATGCATTGCAATAGTTTTTTTCTGTCGCATGCCCTCCTTAGTTTGCTTGGTACAATGCATGTATGCATACAGGAAAGATACTGTGAAATGCAGTCCGAGTGGGCTACCAACAAAAACGTAGCTAAACAATAGAGCAAATGTAATTTGGTTTAGGCCATGATAGCCACATCTACAGTTCTATTTAAAGCGTTAGCTACATAGCCATTTCAAACTATTATTTTCATTTTTAGCCTACAGTTAAGTCTAGATTAATGCTTAGTCGACATTAAACGAGGTGATACGCTAACGTTAATCATGTAAAATATACCATTCACGAGGGACTGATAACTAGTTATTCATTTAAATGATTGATATTACTGTATTCAAATCAATCTGTGAAATTGTGCCTCATTTTTTTATGACTGATGTTTGCCACTTGTGTAATTTGAATGAAAGTGTCTCTCTTCTCCAGGTGAGTTGGTGGACGTCTTACGAGACAATGACTACCTCTTGATTCATTCTTGTCGTCAATGGACTACAATCACTGCACACAGTCTGGAGGAAGGCCATTATGTCATTGGGCCCAAAATAGAGATCCCGGTACATTATGAAGGTTAGTCAAATCACTGTTCCATTTTTAAATCTACTTTGTCAGTGGTTCACGTGACAATGTTTATTCAGATGTATGTGAATGCCTTAGAGTAATATTAATCAGTAAACTAAACCCACTCAACCTTTACAACATTCACTATGACTCTCCCTTGCCACAGTCTAGCATATCATTTAAGCAAGCTATTTTACATCACACTTCACATGGACTGATTAGACAGATCTTTGCTAAAAGCTTATTTTATTGTTAAGCTTTTCAATGCCTTTCTAAAGCCATTGAAGTTAATCAAGGAAAAATGCATTGATTTGTACAACCAGTACATTTTAAATCCTGTGCTAGAATCAAATATGCAACATGCACATTGTACTGTTTGCTCAGGGTTTAGAACAGGCACAATCCCATTTCACTAATCTTAAAAGCCTCTCAGGCTTGAATCAATGATTACACAGACGGTACCCTTTTTACATCACTGACTCTCTGCTGCGCCTGCGCCAATCCAACTGATCTGGCCGATGGGACCTCAGACTGACATATGATCAATGCTCTCGCCTCACAGCATATGGGAAGTGTACTTAGCCAGACTGTAAAACTGATTCACGGAAACACTGTACATAACTGGAACATTGAGGTTGCAATGAAAGCTTGGCCTGGTGCAGGCTGAGGCTACTGCTGGGAACCAGGGTTATTCAGATAGCAATGTTCCCAAAGGGTCTTTGTTGTGTGTTCACTGAAATATTTCAGAGATATTTCCTTTTGAAGCACAGACTAAACTAAAAGGGCCTATCCTATCCAGTAACATAAACAAAGGTAACATGCAGCCAGGCTATCCTGTCTGATTCTCTCCACCCCTTCCTGTAGGTCAGTTTAAGCTGCTGGAGCAGGACAGAGATGTCAAGGAGCCGGTGCAGTACTTTAACAGTGTGGAGGAGGTGGCCAAAGCATTTCCCGAACGGGTGTATGTCATGGAGGAAATTACGTTCAATGTGAAGGTCAGTTGCTATTGGTTGATAGTTAATCAAAAGTTGATGTTAGCCTTAGTGACTTGTTAGTTATGTACATTTCCAAAATCTACAGATGTGACATTGTCATAAGGAGGTCAATTGGAGTGTTTTCAGGGGTTATAGTTATGTGATCTTTAGGCTATGAGACTACAATCCAACACGTCCTCGTCTCACAGATGGCTTCGGGCGAATGCAACGAGGACACGGAGGTGTACAACATCACACTAAGCACCGGTGATGAGCTCACCCTCATGGGCCAGGCAGAGATCCTGTACGCCAAGGCGTCCAAGGAGAAGTCTCGCTTCAACACCATCTTCAAGAAAATCGGCAAGCTCAACTCCATCAGCAAGATGGCGAGCCGTGGCAAGATGCCCTGCCTCATCTGCATGAACCACCGGACCAACGAGAGTGTCAGCCTGCCCTTCCAGTGTAAGGGTCGCTTCAGCACCTGCAGCCCCCTAGAGCTTCAGATGCAGGAGGGGGAGCACACCATCCGCAACATCGTGGAGAAGACCCGGCTGCCTGTCAATGTCAGCGTGCCTGGCAGCCCGCCGCGCAACCAGCATGACGTCCACCTGATCCGCGAGAGTCACCGCTACAAGTTGGTCAACATCCAGACCAAGACGGTGGTGGTGGGCTGCGTGCTGCGCAGTAACAAGATCATCCCCGTCCACTTCCCGCTCCACATGGCCTCCATGCCGAAGTTCATCATCCCTGAAGGGTTGCTTCAGAACGAGCTGTGGCTGGACACCATGGTGCACCGCTGGTTCACCTACTGTCAGGAGCAGTTTGACATTGACGATTATTCCCGTGCTGTGCGTGATGTCAGGACCGACTGGAATGACGTTGATGGGAGGAGCCCCAAGAAGAGTAGTGGTGGTAGCAGCAACGGCTGCCCCTCGCACATGCCCAGCTCTCTCACATACGCCCGTGACGAGCTTACCCAGTCATTCCACCGGCTCTCGGTGTGTGTCTATGGCAACAACCTGCACAGCAACAGCGAGGTCAACCTGCAGGGCTGCATGACGCTGTGTGGAGACTGGGTGCTCCTGCCATCCGAGGGCGTGCTGGCTGATTCAGTTGACACAGAGTACCTCTTCCCTGAGCTGCTGGAGGACAAGAGCAAGTCTGATGTTCCCTACGAGGAGCTGTGGCTGGACCACTTGAGATCAAGTCGGGGAAGAGGAGGGCACAGTGTAGGCGGCGAGGATCCAAGAGGCACCAGCAACACCATCGCCACCTCCATGGCTGTCATATCATACCCCGCCTCCTCCTGTCATATGGGTCCAATGGTCAGCTCTGAAATCTGTCTAGCTCCGCCCCCAGTCCCACCAAAGTCTGAAGCTGTGAGTACACATGAATTCTATCATCATGGCTACATTTAACAACTAATATTCCAGTATTACTACCAAGCAAATTGGAGAAAATATTGATGTTATATATATATTTGAGACATTACATTGTAACAATTAAATATTATTTACTGGTGTAAACATCCTCTCACAGCTAAAAATAAACCATCTCCCAAATTACCTAGCAGTTGTTCATTGCTTGTTTTCACTGGCTGTTTTGGAATGGTTTGAGGCTTTCTGATTTACCTTCACCTTCCTCTCCAGGTGAAGGTAGAATGCCGTCATTTGAACGCCCCTCCCATTCCCCCCCGAAGTTCCAAGCAGATGATGTCCACCCCAACGCCGGCTGTAGCTAAGGCTCGGCAGACGGAAACGCGCTCTCCAAGCCCCACTCTCTCCTATTATTCCTCAGGCCTACACAGCATGTAAAATCCCAATGTGTAGCCTCATCATTTGCACATACCTTTTGACTTCAATGCATGTTTCACACACACCACTCAATTTAGGATTTGGTCTTGCACAGTCTATGGATTTTATTCTGATCCTAGATGATACATTGAAATTACCATAAAAAAACAACTTATGTACACACTTCCTTACACATTGCTGACTAGTCAATAGCCCTTGTTTCCCTCCCAATGGTCTGGAGTGTAGGGCTACATTTAGCCCTATGACATTATTTTGTAATATTTTAGCAGTGTTTAGACTCAACTTGTACCTAGTTCTTTCACTAACTTTGGTATTTTTGTTTTGCTCGCAGCAGTGGAGGAGAGAATGAAGTGACCGAGTCAGACGAGCAGAACCACGTATGTTACCCCTGTAACTGGGTCAAAGGCAACAAGAAGTGCCTGACAGCATCCCACGTGAGCCCACCTCTCGACAGTGTACTCTCCTGCCCTTCTAGACTATCGTGGCCCAACGATTTCTGTGGAGGGGATTCTCAAAGCATGGAGGAGTTCCTGCCCATCCCCTGTCGAAGTTACTACAGCTATCCCAGAAAAAGACCCTCTGGAACGCCCAAGTCGCCATGCCTTTTGGACTTTGATAGAAAAGAGCAGAAGGGCGGTAGCGCCATCCCCTTGAAATCCCACAAAGCCTCATACACTAATCAGTTTTGCACCAAGTCGTTGAGCTACACCCTGGAAATGTACAGAGACAATATGATAGACGAATGTAACACTAAACAAAGCCTATCGTGCCCAATCTTGCCACCGAGGACGCCCAAATCAAACGAGACATGTAAAGATTCTGTCGAAGATACGGCACAGGACACTCTAAAGTGCCTGGTCAGCCAACAACACGACCAGGTCACGACAGAAATCTTCTCCATCTCCTATCCCCCCCTATCGCCACTGTCCTCCCCCTCCCTGCCAGCCCCCGGAGGACAATGGCAACCACCCACCAACCTCTCTGGACTTTCCATCGAAGAGGTGTCCAAATCGTTACGGTTCATCGGCATTTCCGGTGACATTGTGTCTTCGTTCGTGACAGAGAAAATCGATGGGAATCTACTTCTGCAGCTTACGGAGGAGATTCTGACGGAGGACTTCAAGTTAAGCAAACTCCAAGTGAAGAAACTCATGCAGTTTATTAAAGGTTGGAGGCCTAAAATATAGCCAAACCCTTTAACAAAATGTTTTGTACTCATGCTATGCACATCCAGAAATTATTCTGGGGGTTATTTCATATAGCAGAAGTTGACCAGATGAAACAACTCTGCACATTCAAGTTCTTTGAGAAGGATAACACATGAATTGGGCATAGTATATAAATGACTATATACCCTCAATAACCCACACTCAACGTTAAGCCAGAAAACCAAGGGCAGTCGAAGGTGGCTGCCTAACTTGTCAATCCAGCTCTCCAACCCTGGTAATCATTACAGTTGTCTGTAACAGGGATGTGTTTGTTGTGTTAACTTGTCATTATATCGGTTTGTCCTCAACTCCGTTACTATTTGCTTTAACCCAAAGCAATGAGGTTATTCATGAAAGTTTGCGATCCAAGCGATGGCATTTAACTAATTTATACGTGTGTGTGCTTCTTGTAATGCTGAATTAATATGCAAGTAATAACCACCAATACAATAACTTCATATTCCACATAATGAAATGCACTTGAGTAAAACCGCCGTTGCCAGTACAAATAGACTGTGAATCAGCTCATGACAAGTGTCCTTAAATCTATATTTAATTTTTTTGAACCAACGTTGACTTTGTAATGGTTAGAGGAAGCATTGGGGTTCAAGAAACAACTACCGGGATGTACCGTTGCTAAAGGACAATGGTTTGACAAATTAAACGGAGAACTTGCTATTTAAACTAAGGATATGTTACATGGGTTTTAAAGAGTATTTAATAACTACTAGCCATGGATTAATTTGGGATAACATCTTCCCTTATTGTACAGATTCTCTGACTTGAGACTGACCAGACTAATCTGCCTTAACCCACCATAGACCATTAACGATACTACATTTAGCTGGGGTTCAAGGTGGTGAAGCGTAACAAAACGTTCAAATAACTGTGCTATAAAAAGCATGTCTATGATTCATGTATAGAAACGTGAAATCATGTTACGACTATTGCTATCTGCAACATTACACCTTGTCATTTTTCCAGTGTTTGTGTGTCAAATTACTGTACTGTTATGACAGTAAATGATCAGTAGCACAGGACCATGAACTGGAAAATGCATCTACAAACTGTCATGGGAAAACGTACTTATGAACCCCCATTATGTTTTGACCTAACTCTTTCTATGGTTGTCTATGATCAATAAACATGGACACGTCTTATCTTTTGCCTGAGCTACAATGACGACAACCTTGCAAACGCACAGCGAAGGACTGCTGTTTTATTCAATGATTTGCCATGCAGTGCCTTCCAAACAAAAAGACAGTTAAACAATGAAGTGTCTAATTTGAGTGTGTTAGAATTCATTTAAGCATTTTTTTTAAACAATCATAAAAAGACTGAAGACAGGACTTCATAATCTATAAGGAACAACATCAGCACTATATCGTGGGCAACAGTCCATTGGTCCTGTTTGAATACTATAGGAACACATGCGTCCTCGTTCCCTTGAAGAAATCTCTGATCCTTAAAGGAAAATTCCACCCTAAAATTATAATTTGGTATTTGTTTCATTAGTCCATTGTTGATGTAGTCCCAAAATGTATGTCAGCAATTACGTTTAAGATATAACTTTCAAAATACAGCAGTACAGCCGGGCTTCGTATGACGCATCAGGCGTCATACCGGCTGTATTTATGTATTTAGAAAGTGATATTAAACTTGATTGCTGACATGCAAAACATTTTTGTTGAATCAGTGATTACTTCAAGGAAGGATGTGTTTTTAAAGTATTCAAACATAGTTAAGTTGTGTCTCGGAGGGGCCTCATTGGGAGAGATGTGCATTTCAGATCCAGGGCTCCCAGCCCACCCAGACCCTCCCTAGAATGTTGGGGTCCATGGCCTGGTCCAAAAGACAGTCCACCTGGCTCTCTACCGACAGGCCGTCGGGCCCCAGCCGGGCACGCACATTATGCTCCTCATTTCCCAATGCCACAGACTGCATGGCCTTGAAGGCAGAGTCCTTCTCAAAGCCCAGCTTCAGCTCCTCACTAAAAACAAACAAGAGAGACTAAGGGCCAGATTCAGCCATCCTACCATAGAAATGTTTACTAAGGCTGGGATTCAAACAAGCACTAATAAATTACTAGTGCACTGTGATTAACTGATCAGGGATTTCTGCTTTAGCCAACATCCGTGGATTTCACAGCAAATTTATCTCCGTAAATGTCGGGGAAATTGCCTTTAAAGGGAAATAATTGTGCACAGGTCGTTAATCTGCATTAGACTGAATCCCGGTCAAAGTTCTCTCATTTACTTTGCGCTGATCTCTTCACCATGGTCAAAACAGAGATAGTGCAATGCGGATTTGATTGAATCGAGCTCTTAAGACATATACACAAGTTAACACCCTGACTTTGAAAACCCAATTCAAAACTCCCTGGACACAAAAAAAAAAAAATTAAAGTTATCCACTGAGGAAATATTGCCTACCTGGTTATGGTGGCAGGGTTTGCTCCTTCTAGTTTTCTTCTGGCAAAGTTGACTTTCTGTAGAGGGTACCAGTTAATTTCTTTTATGTTGACGCTCTCAGTCCAAGTGCCTCCCTTCTTCAGCTGTTTCAGCTCAAAGTTCTGAGGGTTAGTGAAAACCAGTTAGTAACATTGTCATAATGTACACACATTGTATTAAAGTACTCATAGATGCTGGGCCCTAGACCTCGTGCACTACTACCTTCCAGTCCAGAGATGGCTCCTTGACAAACACATCCATGGTGTTGAGCAGCAGCTCAGGGTTGGCCCTGTAGGCTCTCAATGAATGCACCATCACACTCTGGATCAGGCCCGACTGTTTCATAGGTTGCATCAGATTCACAAACTGCCTCGTCAAGCGGAATGGCATCAGCTCTGGCACGGGGAGGAACTGTGCAAGAAAAACGTATTTGTCCAGATTTTCTTAGGGGTAGAGATGTGAACTTGTACAAATATCATTCAAAAATAAACTATGCTTATATACCCAATGTAATAAATAGCTGCTTGCACATTCAACTCACGAGGCCGCACTATCCACTACACCAGTTAGTCTTAATCCTGGTCCTGGAAGCCCAAATGGGTGAAAATATATATTTTGTCCTACCACTGTACAGTTGATTCAAATGATCAACTCATAAATTGCTTTGATGGTTTAAATCACGTGTGTAGTACAAAGACACAAAAATGTGCCAGAATTAATAAACACTGCTCTACACTATCCCTGCCCTCAAAACAAAACGTCAGGGGTGCCCACCTGTGTGGCAGAACCAAAGGCGTGGCCAAAGTCGATTCCGATCATACCACCGGTCTCCATGTTGATCATGAAGTTGGAGAGGTGACGGTCGCCGATGCCCAGGAGCCATTGGCTGATACAGAGCAAAGCATGGGAGCTGGTGAAGTGGGAGCGCAGAGAGAGGAAGGCTTCGGGGGTGGTGCTCATCCTGACAAACGCTCTCCTGGAAAAAAGATTGACAACGGCCCTTTTTGAATTTGCAGAATGTATGGCCGGCACACGCTGGATTAATCTTCTATTACGTGTGCAGGAACTTTTCATGACATGGATTGTCCCTTGGTATTGGACTGAAGACTGCTCCACTTCAGTGTGCTCTAATGATAATTGATAGGATCATTGCTTTGGGCCCTGTTAATAAACATCCTTCATCCCTTTCTTTCTTGAAGTAAGCACTGATCAAAAACAAATTGATAGGTGTAAACCGTTCTATCACAAACAGTAGCTTTCACCAATCCGGCCATGTCAGATCAGGGATTTCTTCAAGAAAATGAGGAAGGAAAGGTTTGTTTACTAAATGTAACGGCTTGATAGCTGCATCTATACACAATGGTGTAGGTCATTATAGAAATTAGAAACCCACCTCAGCAGATCGCCCGGTACAAGCTGTTCCATCTTCATGAAATTATTAACTGTTTCATTGCGCTTTGCCATCCTGTGATAGATGGCATAAATACATTTAAATGGAACGGTTATAAAAAAAAAAAGGCATAAATAGGATTTATTACAGCACAACACCCAGGATACATATTTACTAGATAAATGCATAATAACAGGGTCAGTGAGTTTATTATGTTTAAGTATAACACACAGTTCAGTTGACTTACTTGTAAGACTCAGCATAGCGTCCGATACCTTGTATTTGACGAGCATCTGACTTGGTGACTTTGGTGAGCCAGTTTTCATAGACTTCCTTCGGTCTACAGTGAACAAAGACAAAAGGATACATTTGTTTTGTCTAGATCGTCAGTGAGATCAGTTGTAGATTCTATGTTTTTGGCATATCTGCTACTACTGTACCTAGTTTGAGTCTGCTGCTCCTCCTCAGTCCTGGTGCGGAGCAGCAGGTCTTTTAGCGTACAGGTATTCTCCATCCACTCAATCAGTCCAATTCTGTAAGGATACATCAAGAACATACTGAAAAGTACAGGAGCTGTCTGCTTGGTAAACAGAAAATAACTTCATGACCCCCTGCCACTGCAATACCAGCTGTTCATTTTAAACTGCCCCATTTACACAATGATGATTAGTAGTTGAATCACTTGTGCTAGTGATGGATAAAGTATTTTGGCCCTGAGGACTGGGTTGGGAAAACACTTGAAATAAAATGAAAAGCTACCTGGTGGTTATGGGCACCACCTGGTAGGTTCGGAGCTGCATGCTGCTGTGTGTGCAGGTGGTGTTCTGGGCCAGGAGGATGTTCATGACAGTGAAGAGCTGTTCGATGCGCTGGTCCTGACGGAGGTCCTCTCCGCCCTTCACCAAAAATGGGTACTCCCGCTCGTCGTCCCCGCGCACAATCAGACGCTTGGGCCGCCGGATGGAGTTCATCACCTTTACCTGGGGACGGATGAACGCAGACACACACAAGTTAAATGAAGTGCTACTACTATTTCCCCTAGATTATATCCATGCCTAGATATAAAAAGGCCCCCGAAGTAACATTCAGGGTTGCAAACAGCAACACATTCAATTGAAATAGAGGCTAAAGTGATGGTCAAGAGAACAACAGGAAGTGGAAATAACAGCTTTGGATCATACCCTTTCATCAAATCCTGTAATTTTTGCATGATACTCTGGCAAAGGTTTGGATCTGCTGTTATATTGCCCTAAAAGACAAGAGGAGATAAATCACATACTATTGGTGATCATATATTATACATAAAGTGACGGCTGGAAAGCAAAATGGCACCACCTGCGTAGAACTTGACATGAGAAACGTTGCATTCCTACTGACCTGGGACTTCCAGCTCGTTCCGGAGTGAGTCGGCTTTGAAGCCGCTCAGCCAGGGGGAGTATTCCTTCAGGTTCCCTGGCTCTTTCCGGGACTCGCGCATGGAGCCGATCAGGTCTGTGTCCACCTGCCTCAGGAAGGCCTTGTCTCTCCGCTTCTCAAAAAGCTTGGCACCACCTCGGCCCAACCACTTCTCCACTTCCTTGGCAAATTTCTAGAGTGCACCGAAATGAGTGATTTCAGTGGAATATAATAACATATATGATATACGCTGAGTATACAAAACATTAGGAACCAAAATGTGGAAAAAGGGTCTGAATTATTTCCGAATACACTGTATATGACAAGTATACCTGTATCTGTGTTTTTATGATATGTGAAGATGCCAACCTGTATAAACCTCTGGCGGAATGCGCCATGGCCTTGTGACTTCTGATCGCAGAGGGAAGAATACATTTCTTCATACATGTTCCTCATCCTCTTCTTATCGAAACTCGTTTTCTCACATTCAGTTTTTACATCGTCCCACCAATCCTGTGACAATCACATGAAAATGTTATCAGAATCTACACCTCAAAATGAACTGAGAAGAATCAACAACCACTGATGACCGCAATAAGAAAATGGTTCACTTGTTTCAATGTTGTAATCATCAACTACCTTGAAAAGCATTTCAGGGTTTGTTAGCTGCTGGAGGGCATCAACAAAGTCCCGCACAGCACCGCCTTTATCCAATAGGGACTTGAGCCTGTCCAACACACACACACACACACATCACCCGTAGCAGTTATTATACAGTTAGTATGAAATACCAATTATTCTTAGTGGAGCTTGTTTCAATGAATCCCAAAGGAATAGGCTAGGTTATGAGCAGATGTCATTTTTGAATAAATTTCATACAGGTAAATATCGGACTGTATTACAAAGCGTAATAAAATACACTGTAGTGAACACTGAACTGTTCGGCATTGCTTGATACTGGATCCATGTCTAGTAAACACAATTTGTTACTATGTGATAGTATGATTCAAAATTCAGCATCCATGGTCTTTTGGCGAGCTGAGTAGACAGCCAGGGTGGAAGCAGTACAGTACCTGTCGACAAACTCCTGGTGTTTGTGTCCACTGGCCGAGTCCTCAAAGTGGTAGCTCTCACTGCTGATCATGTAGGGGTAGACCAGCGCCTGGGGGTAGCACTCTGCAATCTGACCAATCATATGCTGCACCGCCACAGCCTCGGGCTTGTCCAACAAGGCCATCATCTGACTGATCCAGCCAATCAACAGCCAGCAGGGCACCGTCACCATCTGTCAACCACAACATGGAAACTTTGAGCTGCTAAATCTAAACAAAGCTATAGTGTTTTGAGGAAAAGCTTTCTTATGGAAATGGAATGGACCCGGACCCTGGTAGGCTCCCTACCTCTTTGGCCATGAGGTCCAGAGTCTCAGCAGGGTAGAGCTCGATGATCTGCAGGAGACGGGGGAACCTGAGCCGGGCCTCTTCTGAGTTTAGCTTCAGGGCTTTGAGCATGCTCTCTACCACGTGAACAGGCAGGGTGGCCAGCTCAGGGAAATCACTAACTACAAGACAACATCCAGATACACACGTTAGTAGTGATTAGACGATTAGTCACTGCCTAAACAGCAATAAGGGTAGATTACTGTGTCCGTAATAGTTGGTTTCCCTAACTAAATGTCAGTCCTATTTCAGCTGGAATCTACTAAGACATTATACAATGACAACTGGTACTGTCTGGTGCTTAAAAAAAACTGAGCGTAACAATTACATCTAACCAGGGACCAAATCGTACATAGTGGTACACTCATCTTTCCAGGAAACTAGGGCGAAAGTCAGAGGTGCTGGAGGGACTCACTGTTACTGCTTTGCTCCTCTTCACGCAATCTTTGGTCACAGAAGTTGGCCAGAGCCATGTAGGCCTCGACAATGCCGCTGGTGTCTAAACACTCCTGAGTGTAGGACTGGACTTCCTCATCCGCCCTCCTCACGGCACCACTGAACAACTCCAGAGCTCGCATCTGCAGCCCTACCACCGCCTGCACAAAGGGTTAGAAATGTTCTTATGTGGCACGGAATTCATATTTTGGAAAAAAATACAGCAGGTTACAAACGATGCCCCATAATTGTATACCTTCTGCTGACTAGCTGTTGAGGAAGACCCAGCTAGCTGCAGAACTCTGTCTGCCTTCTCTCTCCCGATGCTCTCCAGAACTGAGGGGCTCCTGCTCACAGCCGAGGCCATGATGTGGTAGGACGTTCCCAACAGGGTCCTCTGGTCTCTGAAAACATGGCCGCTGGCACTCTGGCACTCGGCCTGAAGGTCATCTATAGAGGACAAGACTGAACGTAAGGGCTGCACCACATCACATTGAGGCAACATGCACCCATTTTTCTTAACAAACTTGCTCACTGAATAAAATTGAGATTTATGTAGTCCTTTTTACAACACTAGAGGGGCTTAATCAAACTCAGGCAAATGGTTTGGACACTATTGATCCCAGGACAGTCCATAACAAACCTCCAAGTATCCATGATCTTACCCAGCAGTGGGATAGCCTTCAGCATGGTGGCGATCTGCTCCACGGGCCCCTGACCCAGGCTGCGTTTGTGGCTGAAGCGACTGAAGCTGTGGACCCAACGCAGCAGCGAGCCTCTCTGAGTCTTGGCCTCTCGGTGGAGCTCCTTCAGCAGCTTGGTGGCTACAGGGAAGTTGCTCTGGAATGACAAAGCATTTTAAAAAGGTGCAATGTGTCACTTCCTGTGTGGCCACGGGAGGACATCCACAATGGACAATGATCAAACAAAAACACATGGCCTCGGCTGTGAGCAGGAGCCCCTCGGTTCTGGAGAGCATCGGGAGACAGGCTAAGATCTCACCTGTTTCCAAGCGCTGTCAGCCATGCATAGCTTCATGCTAAACTTGCAGTCCTTGACGATAGTGTCGAGGTCCTGGGCTTGGTCCAGCTCTGCCCCGTCCACCTCCATGGTGTCACTAGTGGCCTGGTTGCTGAGCTTCTCACATATCTTGTCCAGGAAGAAACATCTGGACCATGGGCAGGTAGAAGGGGATATTTTGACAGTACAAAGAAACCACACACCCAGCATTATATAGATACATTTTCTTCTTCAAAAAAAGAAACAACCTCTTACCGAGACGTAATGATATCATCCCATACATTCATCGGATCCATTTTGGCGTCAGGGTAGCGGTCAATCCATCGTCTAATGAGGTTTTGTAGGGAGTTAATGGAAACTACGACAAAAAGAGATACATAGAACATATATTTTGTCACCTATGCAGGATATTATGGTGAATCAAAACAGCGAGATAGCTCAGTGGACACCGGTGACCCGGGTTCGAACCCCAGTTGGTCACGAAATAGCAAGATGATATGGTGCCTCAGATCAAAATTAGCGCGATTGGGGGGCACTCACCCTCTCCAGTGATGAACTGGAGGAAGTCCTGGATCTCTGTCAACGCCTGCACCGACTGCAGAATGGTCAACCGGCTGCGGTTCAGCAGAGAGTCCACACTAGAGTAGTTCTTCACAGAGACATGAGAGAGGAAATGAACAAGTGAGTGAGTGATTGAGTGTGATCAGGCACCTCCATATTTAAATGACAACTGACTTTGTCTGCACTACTCCATCGACATTAACCATGTTTCCTACAATCCTTCCCCCCTCGCACACTAGCAGTATCTACAGTAGCAGTATCTGTCATCTTGTGGTGCCACTGACCTGCATGAAGACCTGCAAGCAGTTGTTGGCGTAATACTTGGCGCGGTCGTAGTCCTCCTGCAGGATGTAGAGCAGGCTGAGTTCCTGGCTGTAGTGGCTCTCCAGCAGGGCCTTGCGCTCTTCCACCTTCATGGCACTGTCCACGAAGCTGAGCAGAGCCTGGTCCCTCTCCCCCAGCTGCAGCTGCTTCAACATACTGCGCATCATATACTGCAGGTATGTTTCCTGTCAAAAGCCAACACACACATTCATGAATACAATCCATCGTGCAAGTCAAAAGCCAACTGATAAGGGAATTTACATGTTAAAGGTAATGACTAAAAAATTCCACCTTGAAACATAATTATTAGATTATGTAACACGTATAAGAATAATTAGACTAACGTAATTATTAGACTATGTAAAATGTATTAAAACCTGTTGGTACTAGGAGGCCGTATTTTCATTTTTGGAAAAATAACGTTCCCAAATTAAAAACGGGATATTTTGTCAGGACAAGATGCTAGAATATGCATATAATTGACAGCTTAGGATAGAAAACACTCTAAAGTACCCAAAACTGTAAAAATATTGTCTGTGAGTATAACAGAACTGATGTTACAGGCGAAAGCCCGAGAAAAATCCAATCCGGAAGTGACTCATCTTTTGAAAGCCCTGCGTTCCGATGCGTCCCTATTGAGCTGTGAATGCCCTATCAACCAGATTACACTTTCTATGTATTCCCCAAGGTGTCTACAGCATTGCGACGTAGTTTTACGCATTTACGTTGAAGAATACCCGTAGGCGGCTTCATTGCGCAAATTGTCACCTGATGCTCCCAGAGAAATTCTCCCGTAAAATACAGAGGTAGCCATTATTCCAATCGCTTCTACTGAGAAACCAATTGTCCCGGTTGATATAGAACCGAATAGATATTTGAAAAACACCTTGAGGGTTGATTATAAACAACGTTCGCCATGTTTCTGTCGATATTATGGAGCTAATTTGGAATATTTCTTTGGCGTTGTCGTGACCGCAATTTCCGGTCGATTTCTCAGCCAAACGTGAAGAACAAACAAACGGAGCTATTTCGCCTACAAAAATAATATTTTGGGAAAAAATGAACTTTGGCTATCTACCTGGGAGTCTCGTGAGTGAAAACATCCAAAGTTCGTCAAAGGTAAACGATTTAATTTGATTGCTTTTCTGATTTTCGTGACAAGATTGCCTGCTGCTAGCAAGGCATAATGCTATGCTAGGCTATCAATAAACTTACACAAATGCTTGTCTAGCTTTTGCTGTATAGCATGTTTTGGAAATCTAAGATGACAGGGTGATTAACAAAAGGCTAAGCTGTGTTCCAATATATTTCACTTGTGATTTCCATGAATAGAAAGATTTTCTTGGAAGATTTATGTCCGTTGCGTTATGCTAATTAGTGTCAGATGATGACAACGGTCTCGTTCACGGGATGGGGTGTCACTAGGGGTTAAGAATAATTAGACTAAAGTCCAATAAGGTTTGGTCGAGACAAGTAAGGGAGAGAAATGTGTGTGTGACAAAGAAAACAGAGGACAATTAAACTATACATGACCTGACCTGGTTGGAACTTGGAAAAACTTACGACAGGAAAGAGACGCTGTCAAGGTCCCTCTAATCTCGGGAGGGAGGGAACGGTAAACGAGGAATGTGAATTGTGGGGAAAGATACATCCCACCTACTGTTTGTGTGTCTGTGCGTGTAATCCCCGTACTGTTTGTGTGTCGGTGTGTGCGTGTAAGTAGGTAGGGGGGGTGAGAGTTATAAAATGACATGTCTTTGTATTATGGACTTCAGAACATTCTCGTGAATAAAGAACCAACCTTTGCCTCATTTTTATTAAACCCAGGGTCTTACAAACCTCAGGGATTGGTCAAAGCTTAAATAATTGTTTAGTTATCATCATTGGGATTGAAAATTCTTGTGACACCAACACACACACATTCCTGAATACAATCCATCATGCAAGTCAAAACCCAACACACACACATTCATGACTACAAGCCATCGTGCAAGTCAAAACCCAACACACACATTCATGAATCCAATCCATCGTGTAAGACAAAAGCAAACTGCTACTGTAGATAGCTTTGATATAGTTCATACAGTGCCTTGCGAAAGTATTCGGCCCCCTTGAACTTTGCGAACTTTTGCCACATTTCAGGCTTCAAACATAAAGATATAAAACTGTATTTTTTTGTGAAGAATCAACAACAAGTGGGACACAATCATGAAGTGGAACGACATTTATTGGATATTTCAAACTTTTTTAACAAATCAAAAACTGAAAAATTGGGCGTGCAAAATTATTCAGCCCCTTTACTTTCAGTGCAGCAAACTCTCTCCAGAAGTTCAGTGAGGATCTCTGAATGATCCAATGTTGACCTAAATGACTAATGATGATAAATACAATCCACCTGTGTGTAATCAAGTCTCCGTATAAATGCACCTGCAGTGTGATAGTCTCAGAGGTCCGTTAAAAGCGCAGAGAGCATCATGAAGAACAAGGAACACACCAGGCAGGTCCGAGATACTGTTGTGAAGAAGTTTAAAGCCGGATTTGGATACAAAAAGATTTCCCAAGCTTTAAACATCCCAAGGAGCACTGTGCAAGCGATAATATTGAAATGGAAGGAGTATCAGACCACTGCAAATCTACCAAGACCTGGCCGTCCCTCTAAACTTTCAGCTCATACAAGGAGAAGACTGATCAGAGATGCAGCCAAGAGGCCCATGATCACTCTGGATGAACTGCAGAGATCTACAGCTGAGGTGGGAGACTCTGTCCATAGGACAACAATCAGTCGTATATTGCACAAATCTCGCCTTTATGGAAGAGTGGCAAGAAGAAAGCCATTTATTAAAGATATCCATAAAAAGTGTCATTTAAAGTTTGCCACAAGCCACCTGGGAGACACACCAAACATGTGGAAGAAGGTGCTCTGGTCAGATGAAACCAAAATTGAACTTTTTGGCAACAATGCAAAACGTTATGTTTGGCATAAAAGCAACACAGCTCATCACTCTGAACACACCATCCCCACTGTCAAACATGGTGGCAGCATCATGGTTTGGGCCTGCTTTTCTTCAGCAGGGACAGGGAAGATGGTTAAAATTGATGGGAAGATGGATGGAGCCAAATACAGGACCATTCTGGAAGAAAACCTGATGGAGTCTGCAAAAGACCTGAGACTGGGACGGAGATTTGTCTTCCAACAAGACAATGATCCAAAACATAAAGCAAAATCTACAATGGAATGGTTCAAAAATAAACATATCCAGGTGTTAGAATGGCCAAGTCAAAGTCCAGACCTGAATCCATTCGAGAATCTGTGGAAAGAACTGAAAACTGCTGTTCACAAATGCTCTCCATCCAACCTCACTGAGCTCGAGCTGTTTTGCAAGGAGGAATGGGAAAAAATGTCAGTCTCTCGATGTGCAAAACTGATAGAGACATACCCCAAGCGACTTACAGCTGTAATCGCAGCAAAAGGTGGCGCTACAAAGTATTAACTTAAGGGGGCTGAATAATTTTGCACGCCCAATTTTTCAGTTTTTGATTTGTTAAAAAAGTTTGAAATATCCAATAAATGTCGTTCCACTTCATGATTGTGTCCCACTTGTTGTTGATTCTTCACAAAAAAATACAGTTTTATATCTTTATGTTTGAAGCCTGAAATGTGGCAAAAGGTCGCAAAGTTCAAGGGGGCCGAATACTTTCGCAAGGCACTGTACATACTATAAATAGACTAAATAAAAGCAAATACCTAATTTTGTGGCTTGTCATTTATTCTATGATCCCTCCTTACCCCATAGGAAGTCCCACCCAGTTGACTACTTTAAAAATGGTGAAAGGCTTCAATGGCACAACTCATGCAGGCTTTGTGGCAAGCCCTCTATCCAACTCTGTGGGATGGGATTACCTGATAGAAGGGTTCTGCCCACATCTTGTCCAGGTTGACTGGCTGTTCCTGGTCGATGTTGACGATAGAGCAGTACTGCAGAGACTTCCACTCTGTCAGATGGCTGTATGCCTCCAGGGCCGCCATTTCCCAGAAGTCCTTCTCTGTGTCCGTGGGCTCGCCGTCACTCCACTCCGTGTTGAGCGCCTGCCGCGTTGAGGAACATCAACGTGAGCATCAACGTTAAAAGGTGTTACATTTGGTAACACTTTTTATAAACCACCTGTGTGTAATGCAATATGACTGCATGTATAACCTTTAATGCAGTTACGATGACTGTTGTAAGGAGCGGTGAGCTGTTATGAATGCTGTTATGAATGCTTATAAGTCTTATAATACACTATGGGGTGATAGAGTAACAGGAGTACCATCTACTCCAGGACCAGCAAACTTAAAAACATTGATTTGTTGGATGTCGGTGTTGTATCTGTATTCCTTTTATACACATGTACTTGCACAAATAATCACATCTCAATGAGGCAATTTAATTCAATTCAATTCTCAATGCATTACCTCGTTGTAGAGCCTCACTGCCTCAGCATAGTTGCTGCTGGCTTCCGCTTGCAGAGCAGTGCATGTGATGGACTTGGTCCCAATCTTGCCGCCAAAGATCCCCCGAACGACATCGTAGTCGCCTAGAGATCTGTAGAGTCTGGAGGAGATAAAAAGGAAAAACAATACCACATCAAATTCAAATGTATAGTACTGTATTAGATGAGGTGTGTGTGTGTGTGTGTACAGCTAAAGCATGTTTAGCACTTGGAAAAAGGGCTCTGCAGAAATAAATCCAACCTATAATTATGATTCCCTTTTATTAGATCCTCAAACTACCGTTACATACTTTGCCAGATGAATCCATTTCTCTGTGTCTGGAGGGACCTCTTTGCGTCCGCCGCGGGCCCGTTTGGCAGGGGGCTCTTCGGGGCTGCAGCCCTGGACCAAGCCCTCCTCCAGCAACAGGATGCCAGTGGGCTGCTGGAGGCTGGCCAGGCAGCTGGAGCTCACTGCTGCAGGCTGCATCTGGAGCAGATCCTTGTGCTGGTAGCTCATGTCCTGCAAAAACACACCAGTCATCTTGTTCACTGGGTATTTCTGTGAATGAATCACATTTTTTCTTACTGTATGCAATGAATAATACATGCACGCCCACAACATACAGTTGAAGTCGGAAGTTTACATACACCGTCGCCAAATACATTTAAACTCAGATTTTCACGATTCCAGAAATTTAATCCTAGTAAAAATTCCCTGTCTTAGGTCAGTTAGGATCACCACTTTATTTTAAAAATGTGAAATGTCAGAATAATAGTAGAGAGAATGATTTATTTCAGCTTTTATTTCTTTCATCACATTCCCAGTGGGTCACATGTTTCCATACACTCAATTAGTACTTGGTAGCATTGCCTTTAAATTGTTTAATTTGGGTCAAACGTTTCGGGTAGCCTTCCACATACTTCCCTCAATAAGTTGGGTGAATTTTGGCCCATTCCTCCTGACAGAGCTGGTGTAACTGAGTCAGGTTTGTAGGCCTCCTTGCTCGTACACACATTTTCAGTTCTGCCCACAACTTTTCTATAGGATTGAGGTCAGGGCTTTGTGGTGGCCACTCCAATACCTTGACTTTGTTGTCCTTAAGCCATTTTGCCACAACTTTGGAGGTGTGCTTAAGGTCATTGTTCATTTGGAAGACCCATTTGCGACCAAGCTTTAACTTCCTGACTGATGTCTTGTGATGTTGCTTCAATATATCCACATAATTTTCCTGCCTCATGGGGCCATCTATTTTGTGAAGTGCATCAGTCCCTCCTGCAGCAAAGCACCCCCATAACATGATGCTGCCACCCCCGTGCTTCACAGTTGTGATGGTGTTCCCTCAGCTTGTAAGCCTCCCCCTTTTTCCTCCAAACATAACGATGGTCATTATGGTCAAACAGTTCTATTTTGTTTCATCAGACCTGAGGACATTTCTCCAAAAAGTATGATCTTTGTCCCCATGTGCAGTTGCAAACCGTAGTCTGGCTTTTTTTAATGGAGGTTTTGGAGCAGTGGCTTCTTCCTTGCTGAGCGGCCTTTCAGGTTATGTCGATATAGGACTCGTTTTACTGTGGATATAGATACTTTTGTACCCGTTTCCTCCAGCATCTTCACAAGGTCCTTTGCTGTTGTTCTGGGATTGATTTGCACAGAATGTCTACTTCCTGAACGGTATGATGGCTGCATGGTCCCATGGCGTTTATACTTGCGTGCTATTGTTTGTACAGATGAACATGGTACCTTCAGGTGTTTGGAAATTGCTTTCAAGGATGAACCAGACTTGGAGGTCTACCATTTTTTTTTTTTTTTAAGTCTTGACTGATTTCAAATCAAATCAAATTTATTTATATAGCCCTTCGTACATCAGCTGATATCTCAAAGTGCTGTACAGAAACCCAGCCTAAAACCCCAAACAGCAAGCAATGCAGGTGTAGAAGCACGGTGGCTAGGAAAAACTCCCTAGAAAGGCCAAAACATAGGAAGAAACCTAGAGAGGAACCAGGCTATGTGGGGTGGCCAGTCCTCTTCTGGCTGTGCCGGGTGGAGATTATAACAGAACATGGCCAAGATGTTCAAATGTTCATAAATGACCAGCATGGTCGAATAATAATAAGGCAGAACAGTTGAAACTGGAGCAGCAGCACGGCCAGGTGGACTGGGGACAGCAAGGAGTCATCATGTCAGGTAGTCCTGGGGCATGGTCCTAGGGCTCAGGTCCTCCTAGATTCACGCAGGACACCGAATAGGACAGGAGAGGTACTCCAGATATAACAAACTGACCCTAGCCCCCCGACACATTAACTACTGCAGCATAAATACTGGAGGCTGAGATTCCTTTTGATTTTCCCATGATGTCAAGCAAAGAGGCAATGAGTTTTGAACGTAGGCCTTTAAATACATCCACAGGTACACCTCCAATTGACTCAAATAATGTCAATTAGCCTATCAGAAGCTTCTAAAGCCATGACATCGTTTTCTGTAATTTTCCAAGCTGGTTAAAGGCACAGTCAACTTAGTGTATGTAAACTTCTGACCCACTGGAATTGTTAAATAATCTGTCTGTAAACAATTGTTGGAAAAATTACTTGTGTCATGCACAAAGTGGATGTCCTAACCGACTTGCCAAAACTATAGTTTGTTAACAAGACATTTGTGGTGTGGTTGAAAAACGAGTTTTAATGACTCCAATCTAAGGGTATGTAAAACTTCCGACTTCAACTGTAGCAGAGATGGCAAAGATTCAAGTGTTACAAATGCAGATGCCAACATATGAAAAATATTCTACAATAATACCAAAATAACTGACCTAAAACAACTGAACCATCCTCTACACACAGTGAAAAAAAACGTGAGAAGTCTCGAACCTGCACACATGCAACAAAAGGAGGAAAGTAAAGGGTACTCTTGCTTAGGAACCCGTTCATATCCCTCAGTAGCTCCTCCTTGATCCTCTTCTTCTCCTCATTAGACTTCTCCAAGCCGTCCATTTCTTGCAGGACACCAGCAAACAGAGAGCTGAACAACTGCTTGGCCAGAGTGGGATCTCTCTGCGGAAAGACATTTAGAATAAAATGAAGTAGAGGAGAACTTGAGTCCAGCTCTGATGAGATGGAAATGTGTGTTCTGCTCTCCCACAACACAGAGCACTACTTTTTACAACCCAAAGTGAAATGTTAAACAAAAGTAAAGTGAGTATAGTAAATGAAAGTGACGTAACAGTGGGGTGGCCATCCAGAAGTGGGACAGACCTGTGCCAGAGCCTGCAGGGGAGCGATGAGGCTACTGTGCTGGATCTGGATATCAGGCAAGTCTCCGGATCTGTAGCTGCGGTACAGAGTGACCTGGGCCTCCTTTCTTAGCCTCTGGTCGGCCATCTTGTCCTAAGTTAACACATAACCCGGCCAGTTAGAAGACAAAATGGCAGCATAAAACTCAAGCAAAAAAAGATTGAAATGCAGATAACTACAAATACAGAACAAATATGGATTTGATCTACACTGAGTGTACAAAATATTAGGAACACCTGCTCTTTCAGGCTGACCAGATGAAACCAGGTAATAGCTATGATCACTTATTGAGGTCACCTGTTAGATCCATGTCAAAATCAGTGTAGATGAAGAGAAGTTAAAGACAGTTAAGACAGGTTAAAGAAGCATTTTTAAGCCACGAGACATGGATTGTGTGCCATTCAGAGGGTGAATGGCAAGACAAAATATTTAAGTGCCTTTGAACAGGATATGGTAGTAGGTGCCAGGCGCACTGGTTTGAGTGCAACGCTACGGAGTTTCTCACGCTCAACAGTTTCCCCATGTGTATCAAGAATGGTCCATCACCCAAAACACATCCAGCCAACTTGACAACTGTGGGAAACATTCGGGTCAACATGGGCAAGCAACCCTGTGGAATGTTTTTGACACCTTGTAGAGTCCATTCCCCAATGAATTGAGTCTGTTCTGAGGGAAAGGGGGGGTGCACCTCAATATTAGGAAGGTTTTCCTAGTGTTTTGTACACTCTGTGTATAACTCCTTCACTTAAAAAGGGGCTTTCTTGACGCTTGCCTTCTCCTGTCTTTGGTGGCGTATTTCCTTCTTGGCGAAGCCCAAGCTGACTTTCTCTTGATCCTTGAGGAAGCGTCTCCTTAGCCTCAGGATGTCGGCGCGTTGTTCACTCTGAGCTGGTGAAGGGAAGCAGACAAACAGGACATTGACAGCTGATAGACATACAGTATCCATAAGTGCACATTTGGAGAAAAATGTTTTCTTTGCAATGAAAACAAAAAATGTCTGTTTCTTATTCTTTATGTCCTGGTCCATGTTCATTCTGAGACTATTGTGTTATCATTTTTAAAACAAAAGGAATAACATCAAATGGTGGTATGAAACTTGAGAGACTAGCCTTTGCTGCGGCTGTCACCCTCGTCAGAAGGAGAGGCGAGGCGCCTGGTGCCAAAGCCGTCCCCGGTGGGCCTCCAAGCAGCCGGCTTCTTCTTGTCGAACACGAGTAGAGCGGAAAGGGACTCAGAGGACAGCGAGTACTCAGCCAGGGTGTCCACGCTGCTGCCGGTCAACCAGTTATAGGCGGAGCGCCGGCCTGAAATACAGGGAAACAAAACAATATAAAACGCACGTAACCACACAAATAACACAAGCATGCTAAACACTATCAAAGAGTTAACTCAAATGTATAGCTAACAATTATTAAGTCATAGCTAACTCACACCCATACCCCAACCAACTGAATATCTCAGTTTCAAAGGCTTTTTGAAGGAAATGGGACGTACATACCGGGAGCTTGAGTCTGGCTGAACTCCAGTGAGCCTTGTGTTGCTCGGAGCTGGTTCCTCACGGTCCCTGGTTGAGACGTGGAGCTCTCCAGGCCCTGCGTGGCTCCCTGTGTGGCTTGAGTTTCCACAAACATCGGGGTTAAGACGGTGCTCCTGAGACGCCAGTTCGAATCAATCACATAGTCCTTGAAGAGAGAGAAAACGGCATCAAAACACTTTGCTCTACAGTCTTATTGCAGATTTCCCCACAGTAGTAGATGTCTGTGTCTTTCGTGATCATGTGTGGAATTCACATTTAAATGTTATAAACCTGAAAAGATACATTTGAATGTACTTTTCTGTCACATTGTTTTGTTAAAGTACATCTATCAAAATGTGCATTCTTTGCAGGCTGAAGCCTATATTAGTCACTTCATAGAAATAGAATGTTCTAAAAATATGCTCTACAAATCAATTATTTGATTTCTACGGTGGTTACAGTCTCCTGACCTGGAACTTGCACTCGGACAGCGGATACTCAAACATGTTGCGTGTGTAGTCTGGACTCTGGCTGGTCATCTCCAGGAGCAGGTTAGTGGCCAGACTGAGGAAGTGTTCCTCGATGCGACTAGAGTATAGAGAGTGCAGCAACACCAGCATGCGCTCCAGGGTGGCTTTGGGCAGGCGCTTCTCGTGGCTCCAGAAGTTACGCACGTACAGCCTGCAGATTGAGGGGAGGCAGAATGCTACAGACACTACTTTGTGAGAAATTACTTTTATGCCACATGTAAGACAAGTACTTACTGCAGCCCTTGGTTTCCATCAGTAAGTCCCTGAAGCAGGGTTTCCTTTGCCTCGTTGAACACTTCCACCGAAACACTGTCAGACTGACTCTCTACATCACTGAAAACAAATTACTTCGTTAGCCTTTCACAATCATTCTATCTGTAATTTCCCGAACATCAACATTAGAGCAATTATAGGGGGCATAGTGGTGGGGTCCAAATAGGAATCAAACCGTTGTTGTGTAAGCGTGAGGCATGGTGATTGAATCAATGCGGTGAGGATGTCCTAAAATGAGCACTGTACCAACCTGTAGTTATCCTGAATCCACATGAGGATGTCGTACATCCTCTCTCTGCAGGCCGGCGAGGGGTGGGAGATGAATGCTGTGATGGCTCCCAGGACCTCCTGGAGCTCCGCTGGCTTCAGCTTGGCCAGGATCTTGTGGATGATGTCCAGACACACTCTCTGTCTGACCTCATCCCTAGGAGAACGGCAACAACGTCATGTGGTTTCTACCGGAGTTTATGTCTGACACTGATTAAGGCTGGTCCTGGACTAAAAAGCGATTATACTGGAGATTCTCCAATTGACCATGCTTTTTAGTCCAGGCCTCATATATGTGTGTGTGTGTAGGGTGCAAACCTGTGGGACATGATCTGGGTGAATCCCTTGGTCTTCAACAGCAGGTAGATGTCTGGGATGACTTCGGCCCGGCTGAAAACACACTCTAGACAGTGGGTCTTCAACATGCCGTGCAGCTTCGGCAGCAGGTAGGACACTACGTTGACAAACCTAATATAGACACACAAGTGTGTGCGCACACACACACACACACACACACACACACACACACACACACATTATTGTAAGTCAAATCAAAATCAACTTTATTTGTCATGTGAACAGGATACAACAGGTGTAAACAGTACTGCAAAAATGTTTACAAACTCTCATAAAGCTGCTTTGTGTATTTAGAAAGTAGCCTTGCGTATCAAAATAACTGGGTAATTGCCCAGATTTGATTAGAGCAAACCAGCCAGGAAGTCTTCCTCCAGAATCCATTCTAATCGAGGTGACCCGATGTTTATCTACAAATATCTGTAAATCTTTCCTAACAAAAGGAGCATTATCAAAGTAAGTCGGAAATGTATGACAGTGAAGGAGTGCAGCTTCACTTTTAGCCCAGTTAATTTTGTATCCAGTGAATTAGCTAAATTATTTACTTCAGTTTTAGCCTAAGGCACTGATGGACCTGGGCTGAACTAGCTTACTAGATCATGGTGTTTCAGGAAGTTACAAGATAAAAACACTACCCTTACCGGTCCATAAAGGGAGGGAAGTGTTTGGAAACTTTGCTCAAGCAGATAATGAATTTGTCATCCAGGTCTTTTTTCTTCAGATCTTTTAATTTATTTACAGTGAGACTGAGCAGCGATGCATCAGGTTGCTGAAAGAAAGAAAAAACACGTTGAATCATGTTCAAATAAAAAGTAAATAAAGTCCATCATTTGGATTATCAAGAGGACAAGTTAACATACACTGTCCTTTTCAGTCATGTTCTTCAAGATAAGACCGATGATCTCAGCGGCTGCAGAGTAGACTTCCTTATATCTGGTGAAGGCCAGGTTGTTGGTCAGGGACTGGATATACCTGCAACACATTTCACATAGTCAGGCCTTATTCACTGAAACACTCAGTACCCTCATTCAATGCAACACTCACAATGGAGGAATGGGTTTTCAATCACGTTTACCATGTAAAATAAGGTCAACAATAGTAAGGTAAATAATGCCATAATACTACTAATAATACTAATAGTCATGATCATCATCATCACCACCATCACCATAATAATCTTCATCATCATCACCACAATCATGCTCATCATCATAACCACAATCATCATCATAACCACAATCATCACCCCAATCATCATAATAATCTTCATCATCATCACCACAATCATGCTCATCATCATAACCACAATCATCATCATAACCACAATCACCCCAATCATCATCACCACCACCATCATAATAATCTTCTTCATCATCATAACCACAATCATGCTCATCATCATAACCACAATCATCATCACCACAATCATCATCACCACCACAATAATCTTCATCATCATCACCACAATCATGCTCATCATCAATCTAATCAGCTGATGCATTTGTTTACTTTCGACAGACAGACACACAGGTTGCCCATTTACCTGTCGTACTCGATATCACACTTCCTGGCATCGTAGGCAGGGAGGCTGTTGGCCAGAACGATGCCCAGCAGCTGGAGTCCTACTGAGTTATCTTTACTGTTTGGGTCTGTGCCGCAGAAACGCTCGTAGATCAGGCTGCGCAACAAAGAAGAAAGAGGACGCATGTTGATATTAAAAGGATAGTTCACTTTTTTGAGAAGGTTTTCAAAAGCTTGGGGAAATCAGTGGGAAAGGAAATTAAATGCTTGTACTAGGGTCATTCTCACTTGTAGGGCACGTCCAGACAGTCCTTCCAGCACTCCACCACAGTGCGAATGATCTCCAGATTGTGTCTGAAGACGGGTCTCTTGGGGTGGAAGCTGTTCCTCATCAGGAACTCCAGCAGACGATTGGCCAGGACTTCATCTCTGGTGTTGCCCTGGGACACCAACAAAAATAAAAAGACTGTACTGCAACATTTCCCCCATGGGGGGACAAAAATCATGACCAAAAGTATGTGGACAACTGCTCATCGAACATCTCATTCCAATATCATGGTCATTAATATGGAGTTGGTCCATATTTTGCTGCTATGACAGCCTCCACTCTTCTGGGAAGGCTTTCCACTAGATGTTGGAACATTGCTGCATTGGGCACTGATGTTGGACGATTAGGCCTGGCTCGCATTCCAATTCATCCCAAAGGTGTTCGATGGCGTTGAGGTCAATGTTCCCTCTAAGCTGAGCATTAGCGTGCAGTAGCCCAAGACTGCCGCGCTGGGAACACCGCACAGAGCTCAGAAGAATTATCAGCCCACGTAGAGAAGCACGAGATTGAACTTTACTCAAATTTCTAGACTTTTCCCTGTTAGTTAACACTATCAACGTTTCCCTTTACTGTGGCAATTGTGAGCGAATCAATACAATATTAGACACTTTCAATGTAACATACCGAAACAAAACTAACTATGCAAGAGATGTTGTAGGTAGAACGCGTCGAAGTAGGATTCTAAGCCCGTACTCTACACAGACCGGTGCGGCATAACCAATCAGAACATCAGAACTGCAGAATGCCTATATGCAAATAGACCATTGCCATATGAATTTATGCCATTTACTTTGAACTGGACTGTGTTTACAGCTGTGGTCATGAGTAGATGTGCTTATTTTGAGATCAGTGAGAGCTGCATGTATCCAGTGAGTTAATAGCCTAGTTATAGATAATGTGTAGTCAGCAATAGGGGAGTGATTGCTTCCTACATGAGCACAAAACGTGTACATTTCTCTTTGAAATGAGAGTCAGGTAGAGGGTTTTTTGGTCTTAAAGGGGCAGTGTTGTATTTTGAGACAGGCTTGAATAAGTACCCAATAGGCAGAAGGTAGGATCATTTGTCTGATTCTCTGTAATAATGGTATGGGCATAATAATGCATTTTATTTTATAAAGTGGTTTCTAGCATCAAAACAACAACATTTCCAGTCACCTCCTTGTCTGAAGGGCAAGTGGATAAACAGGTTAAGCCCTGTACTGTATGTTTTTTTGTCAAAAGTCTCATGGAATGTTGGCCTACATTGAACACCACACATTGGCTGCTACTGTAGACTGAATGATAGAACAGCTATTTCCATCTTAAATTGTTATGGGATGCATTTTCTCCATAGTTGTTTTTATTGTAGGCCACTCTGGTGGGCCTACATTATGATCAAACAGAAAACAAAAGCCTACTTGGCCACTGTTAAAACTGTAACTTAAAGCTGGTACAGCCTCAGTGTTCACAGTAAACGCATGCTGAGATGAGATTGGAGATGTTGGTTAAAGCTGCCTGGCCCTATAAAAGACACTCACAAAATGTGAGTTTGCTATTCACAAGAAGCATTGCCTGATATGAACCATGCCTTGAACAAAAGAGATCTCAGAAGACCTACGATTAAGAATTGTTGACTTGCGTAAAGCTGGAAAGAGTTACAAAAGTATCTCTAAAAGCCATGATGTTCATCAGTCCACGGTAAGACAAATTGTCTATAAATGGAGAAAGTTCAGCTCTGTTGCTACTCTCCCTAGGAGTGGCAATCCTGCAAAGATGACTACAAGAGCACAGTGCAGAATGCTCAATGAGGATAAGAAGAATCTGAGAATTTCAGCTAAAGAAATCTCTGGAACTTGCTAACATCTCTGTTGATGAGTCTACGATACGTAAAACACTAAATAAGAATGGTGTTCATAGGACACCACGGAAGAAGCCACTGCTGTCCAAAAAACATTGCTGCATGTCTGAAGTTTGTAAAAGTACATCTGGATGTTCCACAGCGCTACTGGCAAAATATTCTGTGGACAGATGAAACTACAGTTGAGTTGTTTGGAAGGAACACACAACACTATGTGTGGAGAAAAAAAGGCACAGCACACCAACATCAAAACCTCATCCCAACTGTAAAGTATGGTGGAGGGAGCATCATGGTTTGGGGCTGCTTTGCTGCCTCAGGGCCTGGACAGCTGGCTATCATCGACAGAAAAATTAATTCCCAAGTTTGTCGACATTTTGCAGGAGAATGTTACGCTATCTGTCCGCCAATTGAAGCTCAGAGGTTGGGTGATGCAACAGGACAATGACCCAAAACACAGAAGTACATCAACAACAGAATGTCTTCAACAGAAGAAATATTGCTAAACTGAAACAGTTTTATAAAAAGGAATGGTCCAAAATTACAGAAAACATTTGCTTGAGGTTATTGCTGCCAAAGGAGGGTCAACCAGTTATTAAAAACCATAATTTTCCATAATTTTCCCACCCTGCACTGTGAATGTTTACACGGTGTGTTCAATAAAGACATGAAAATGTATAATTGTTTGTGCGTTAATAGTTAAAGCAAACTGTGTGTGTGTCTATTGTTGTGACTTAGATGAAGATCAGATCAAATTTGATGACCAATTTATGCAGAAATGCAGGTAAATCCAAAGGGTTCACATACTTTTTTTTGCAACTGTAGCAGAATCATTGGAAGGGGTGTCCACATATGTTTGTATATAGAGTGTAGCTCAATGAGAAAAGGGGTGAAAAGAAGACACGGGAAAGAACCTTGGGAGTGGCCAGTCCAATCCAGGAGAGCACTGTGACCACTATGTCCACCACCATGAAGTGGATCCCTTCACCCCCGTTGTTCCCAGAGACCACCAGCTGTAGGAGCGGGCCTAGCCACAGCCTGGCGTATGGACGGAAAACCTGCAGAACAACAGCGTCAGAACCATCAGAAATATCAGGAACAGTATGTTGGAACCACACCTGCCAATCTTGATTTGAAATACAAATGGGAACGATGAAGGGTAAACTCAGGGAGAAAATATATTGTTGGCAGATATTGTTAGAGGATGGGTGGCCTCACCTCCTCCGTGTTGATTATCAGCTTTGCGATGAAAAGTCGGATATTTAGCGGTGTGGCTGGATTTGCCAACTTTCCTTGCAGGAACTTCATCCAGGGTGGGAGTTCACTGGGTACGCCTCCCTAGACCACACAGAAGACAAGACAACATGTTGGAATGGGTCCCAATCCCCAAAATACACTATCAACCTTTCTCCAACTGCAATAGACAGACTTGTGCAGAATTCCAAATCCACCCCTAGCCCCTACTCCCTGTAGATCTGATGAGGGCTGGATATGTGGAATCAATATTGCAAAAAGCCGACCAGAGGGCAAGATTAAGCCATAATAATGCTTATATCTATCAAATCCTCTCAGATCTACAAGAGTGCCAGGAGTTTAGGGGCTAAGTGGTCAGTGTGGAATGGAGCAGTGGCATGGAGCAGACCTGTTCAACTCTGGGAGTGATGTTGTTCCTCTGCATGTGGCCCACCAGAGACGTCATGGCCGCCATGCACTCGTGTTGGTTCAGTTCATCCATCTCCAGGTCCACCATCTCCTCCTGAGCCGAAATGGTCTCGGCTCTCTCCTGAGGTAATTCCAAAAACAGTCAAACATTTACCAATAAAAAGATACAACAGTGCAAATGAGTTTGTAGGCTCTTTGTGTATATTTATATCCAAAGAGACACACAGCTGTTCCTTCTGCTAAAGGTGCTTCCACTAAGTATTGACTCAGTATATCTTTAGGATATCTTAAATATTGTATATGTACTTATGCAATGTGTATAATAAAGGTAAGGGGCCTGTTAGGGGATGGGACAAGAGTCTCTCCCATGGATACACTCTAACCCACGTAAAAGCAACCCTGGAGCATGGAGAGAGACAGCGGTCGGACTGACCCGCTTCCTGACTGTGCGACTTTGCCCCGCAGGATTATAGGAGAAGCTCTGGACTCCGGTTGAGAAGTCAAACTGACTCATCTCCTCACTCAGACTGCTGTCAGCCATGTAGGACTGAGAGGAGAGGTATACTGGCTCCTCTGATGGGCAGAGACAACACAGATAGAAAGGTTAAATATAGAGACAACTGTTACTTCCAACAATGTAACGTGAAGTATACTAAGGAACCTCAACTGAATATCAGGTGGAGATGCAGATTCATCCTACCTCCGTTCTCCTCGCTAACTTCTTTCCGAATCATGACGTATTTCTTCTTCCTCTCCATAGGAACCTATAGGGAGAATGAGAAGGCTATGCTCAGATTACTGACATCACTCTGATTACTCACTGATGTCATCTCATCAGTGGGAGAAAAAAAACAATATACCTCAATTTCAATGGGGAATCTGTACGTCCTTTGGGTATCAATGAGATTCTCGAATATGAATTGATTCTGGGGGAAAGAACAGAAGAACATACATTATTGATTTGTATTGTAGAATTGATCATGTGATATGAGCCTGGTACTTCTATACCTATACCATTTAGCAATTTTATTTCACCACAGGAAAAAAGTACATAGTTTATATGTTTTTATAAACTGAGTGTATATATTATAATGCACACTCTAGAATGCCCTTCATGCCAATCAGAAACAAGTATTCAACAATGCCATAACTTGTATTATAAACTGGGTGGTTCGAGCCCTGAATGCTGATTATATCTGTGGTATATCAGACTGTATACCACAGGTATGACAAAACACTTGTTTTTACTGCTCTAATTACATTGGTAACCAGTTTACAACAGCAATAAGGCACCTCGTGGGTTTATGATATATGGCCAATATACCACAGCTAAGGGCTGTGTCCAGGCACTCCACGTTGCATCGTGCTGACAAACAGCCCTTAGCTGTGGTTTATTGGCCATAAACCACACCCTCGGGCCTTACTGCTTTAAAATATACAACTGGATAAAATCTGCAATGCAGTTTGTTTGAATTAACCCTTTAGTATGGCATGACAATAGGAGTTGCCAATACAGCACAGGCGACTTTGTATCACCTTCTCAGGTTTCTCTGTGAAGAGGAAGCCTTGGTAGAACTTGGTCTCGTTGAAGCTACAGCTGATGACTGCGATGGCACAGTTATACCCAGCACAATGGTACTGCCTCCTGATCTCCAAGAGCTGAGTTTCACCTGTCATGTTTTCCGTGAAGGCTTCAAAGCATGACCTAAAGGGAAATTACAACTGGATTTAGCAACACAAACAGATTCAACTAGACGACTGGAGAAATTGATTGAGTACCATTTTATTTATTTTTTACCCCTTGACAAGGTTAGGGGTGAATATATATTTAATGGATGGCTATTTTGGAACATTTTATGGATGGCACCTTTAAAAATACAACTTATCTGTGGACTTACTTGATGAGAGTCTTTGACAGCTCGTTGCCCTCTGTTTTGACTGTGGTTCCACAGTAGGCCTGGTTGATCTGGGAGTCTTTGGAGTAAACCTCCTCTTTAGGCAGACGAGAGTAGAGCAACTCCATCAGTTTGTAGCAGCCATTCTTCTTAATCAACTGGGCCTCATAAGCCGCTTCGTTGGACTGAAAAAAGTCAGAAATATTTTTTTCAACTGGTTTAAATGTTTTTCAACTCTATGAGAACATTAGAAAAAGCTCAGTTAGGATTAAGTTTATCTGCAAAAACAAAATACATTTAAAAAAAATACATTCAAATAACATTTCAAGCCTTACACGTGACAGCAGATCTACACCAAAACACTAAGTTCTCTATGTTATTTTAAAATGTTTTCAGACCTTTTCAGTAAAGCACACGTCCCGTCATACAACAGATTAAAGCAATGAACCTTGTAGATTCCACAAAAGCCAAAGCTCTTTACACTTGTCATTAATGTTCCACCACAGTAAAAGACTGCAGAATATTAAATACAGATAACAAGAAAGCAACCAACAGACCTTGGTAAAGCGAGCGAGCAGCGCCGCCATGATGTCACCGACGTTAGCGCTGAAGAATTCAGCCAGGGCTTTTGGGCTGCAGTAAGAGGCTAATGGTAGCAGCACTCTCTCCAGCATGGCTTGGAGCATGGAGGGGACAGGCACATCACCCTGCTGGATGGTCTTGTACACGGCACATAACAGCTGCACCATTCGCTCATCACTGGACCTGCTCACACACAAAACAGTTTTCAATCCACCTTACACTTGGAGAAACAAACACTGATCTGAACACGGTGGGGGAAATAAGTGCCTCACTCACCGTCTAGCAATTCTCTGGAAACACGTTTGGAACAACTCCTCCATAATGTGCTTTGTATCGCGGCACAGAACTCCGGCCATTAATTTCAGCAGAAGAGGACTTTGAGAGAGTTCTAGGGCATCCAAAAACTGAAAAGGACTGACATTCATGATAATGTACAAGAATAATTCAAGATATCATTAAATATATGTGGCCGGAATCAAACCCAGATGTTGCAAGAACTATGCGCCCACCACCTGAGCCATTAGAACACTACTGGTCTACCGAAGTGTCCACTTCTCCACCCCCTTATGGATTTAAAGTGGACTGGTGTAAGAACAATGTTGGAGGGACTTAGCACATAACCATTAAAGTTGATGGCAGACCATAGCTCAAATACAGGTGTATTTGAGTATTTCTTTTTAAAATTACTATTTTTCTGTATAGTGAGTATGTTCTACTTCTATTGGAAGTATTTTTAAGTATTTTTAATACTTATGTTAAATACTATTTTTAAATACATGGGAGTGTATTTGAGTATTTTCAAATAATTTCCAAGTGTATTTACAAATACATTCCAATATTCAACGACTTGTATTTTCAAATAAATAATATTGAAATACTTACTTCCAAATGTCTTTGAAAGTAATTGAAATACCCTAAATACCATTTTTGAACCCAGGTCTGGTTGACCTTACCTTTCGAAGACAGTCCATGTAGTTGTTGCGGTGCAGGGAGCCACGGGGGAACTCGTCTGACTGCATCGGGAAGTGGGATGCCACCAGTGCCTCCAGGGACGTCTGCAGCTGGGCCAGGGGCTCCTCCGGCAGGGTGGTGAAGAATGGCAGCATGATCAGTGCCTGGCTCTGAAGAGTGGTGGGGTTAAAGCGATAGTTCACTCAAAACAGTGATTAACATTTTTCCTCTTCCCTTGACTAAAGGTAAGATAGTTTTCCATGACTATGAGTCAATCCCATAGCACTTGTTAACAAGATTAAGGACTTAGTATTGTAGTGTGGCTTATGTTCCCAACCTGGCCATCCATGCTACCACAGCCAATTAATTATCCACAGCTACCAAATGACCCTTCTCCCATCCCCAGCAACTCGGTTTTCAGTGAACATACCTTATAAAATAGGGCTTTAAAAAAAAAAAATGTTTAGACACCAAGAAACAAAATCAGGAAGATTAAATTGATTAAAACGACCTTAATGCTTTACCTTGAGATTCAACGGCAGGGCCATGTCAACGATGAGAGTAGTGAACGTGGAGAACACCAGTTGGAATGCTTGGTGGCCGGCATTGGAGCACACAGATGAATCAATCTGCACAGAATTAGATATACATATAGTTAGAATGAACAGTTAGATAAACTCATATAGGTTAAACACAAGCTAAAACCTGGGTACAAAAATACAATGAAAACATGTTTAAAAAGATGAAAAGAAGCCTATATATCTGGCTATGCTGCACCTGTAGAACCTTGGAGAGCAATGTGAGGGTGGCGGTTTTACTTTCTGACGTGGAGGCGTTGTTGCCCCACCACGGCCTCAGCAGCTCCCACCTCTGCAGTATCCACTCCACCAGCCGACTGCCCTGGCTCTTCCTCATCGAGCGCTCCCGGAAACTGTGGTCCAGCATGCCGTTCAGCAGCACGCTAACCTGTTGCAAGGACACCAAAGAAATGTACAAATGTATTCTACAACACTTTTTGGTCATCTTGCTTAGAGAGAGATATACTTTGTCTATTTTCTTGGTAGGTCATGGAAATGTGTATTTTGCTTTCAACCCAATCCCTGACATTTGAACGAAGGTTTGATTCTAAATCATTTATATAGATGAGACCACTACTACTCACCATGCTAGGGTTTTGGGTGGCGGCTTTCATGAGCAGCGTTACGGTGGTATCCAGGTTGCTGAGCAGCTCTGCATTGAGCGTCATCTGGAAGAGGCTGTAGAAGTACTCTCCATGAGAGAAGCTGAGGAAGTTCTGCTTGCGGCTGCCCGCCAGAGGCACAGACAGCATGATGGTGTTCAAAAGCAGCTCTACCAGCTGCTCACTCTGCCACAATGACGACAGAACACAAACAGGTAAGCGTAGCAGAGACGGAGTTTGATGAAGTACTTGAGTCAAGCCGCAATCTGTGACCACTGTCAAATTCATAGCTGGAGCTATGAATACAATCACTGACTATCTACGAGATTAAAGTTTTAAACATATTTGGAAGCTATACATTGTTTGTTTACAAAAAGAGTAAAAAGATTAAAAAGTCTGCCATGTAAGCAGCAAACTGCCAGAGGGCATGGATGTTGCTCTGTTGGCCTTAGCACCCCGCCTGCAAAACAATCTAGGGGAAAGACTGTATTAGGCTAGGTGTTTCCAACCTGTCCACCCAAGGAGAAGGCCAGCTGCACCAGTCCGTCGGCTAGCCTCCTGCTGCTCACGTCCATGGAAGGGAGGGCCTTCCTCTCCTCTCCGGGGGCGATGCCTTTGTATACCGCCAGGAGGAGTTTGGATCCCAGGGACTGTGAGTAACTGAGATCCTTTAACACACAGCAGAGAGAACAGTCACATAGTGAAGAGATTTCAACAAGAGGGAAGGTGTGTAACATTTACTATTTGTGCACTACAAGACAACAATTGAACTCTGGCCTTAGTAAAGCTGGGCCTAAATGTTTCAGCAGCATCAGGTAGATCAGTAAGACAGGGGTAAGGAGAGAAAGAAAGAAAGAGAGAAAGAAAGAGTACCTGGCTGTGCAGAAGGGAGCTGAGGAAGCCTGCTTTGTGAATCTGTTTGCAGGCAGATAGAAGCATCTCCATATTGGCATGGCTGGTACAAGTGTCTGGATGGTAAAGGTCCACGCTGCACAAGTCCTCCACACTGAAGACAACACAAACCCATTATTAATCATCATTCCTACACTATGATTTACTCTGTGCTCTGATGATTTCCTGAAGAAAATTAATGATAAAACTCCTATAAAGCCCATAGTTGTCTACCTAACATGATTAAAGGGCTACTTAGAAACGACAATGGTATAGGGGTTGGTTTGGGACTGAACTGATCTGAACCTAAACAGAGGACTAATCAACACCATACAGACCTTTGCTGGGATATCCTCTTCCTGAGGCTGTCCTCCAGATCCTCTCTGTAGGGTGAGACCAGCAGGGCCTTCAGCAGGGGAACACACACCTCTGGCAGGTGCTTCATCACTTCCAGGTCAGCCATGTTGAAGCCAATAGACGAGGGCTCACAGACAGTCAGAGCCACCAGCTCCAAAAAGGCAGAGTCAAACAGATCCTTCTCCAGTAACTAGGGACAGGGTTAAAATGGGTATTTATCCGTTTATTTCTACAAGTAAACAATCTTGCAAGTTTCCAGAAGGCAGCAAACGAAGACCTGTGATACCATACCTAATTAACAATACAGCGAGACAGTGGGCATGAAATTGATAAAGGGATACATTTTACACTTTGACACTTTATCCTCCCCCAAAAATACATGCAGCTTGTGATTGCATGGGGGAATTGTCAGCGATTTAGAGGTTATGTACATACATTTTCCAGGAAGTACTGAGAGTTTTGTCTTGTTGGACACTAGCACAGAAACGAGATGCCCATAAATGTCTACAAAGCCAAAAATATACATAAAGTAATCCTTCACCTTCCAAAAGTCCTGTTGGCATTTGACCAGTACCACCGTGGCAAACTCCATGAGTCGTACAATGATGGTGCACTTGCTGTAGTTGTACTGGTCTCTCTCTCTGGGACTGAAAAGGGAGATTCTCTGGCCTGCTCTGAAACAGCCCTCTGCTGCCTCCAGCTCCTTGGTGGCCAGTTCAGCAAGGAAGAAGCCCAAGGCATTCAAAAAGCTGGATTTCTCATCAGAGCCTTCCAATAAAGAAAAAAAACTTGTGACTGAAATGCAAGTGTGACCATATTGGATTCAAACCCAGGTCTCCTGTGCGTCACGCTACTTTGTTAGCCCTCTGAGCTAAAAGAAAGTCCTCATGTCTCAGGCAACGTCCCTCATCATACGAGTGTGGCTCACCAGTGAGTTCACTCACCTAGTATCTGCTGGGGCTTGATGATGTGTAGGCCGATGAATGTGTTGTAGCAGTCGAGGGCGGCCAGCAACAGGTCCATCCACTGCAGCGCGGCCCTGACGGTGAAGGGGCCGGCCAGGTGCCTGAGGGTGGGCTGGGAGAGCAGCCCTCCACCCTCCAGCCTGGAGATGAGGAAGCCCACACCATGCTGCTGCAACAGCTCCTGCAGCCATTGGGACGGAGACCTCTCTCCTAAAGACAAGAAAAGTCCCATTAAAATCTTTGTGAGCTATACTAAGCCTCGTCTCAGGGTAGTAAGTTGGTGGTCTGTTGATATCCCTCTAGCCATGTGGGGGCTGTGCTTTGGCAAAGTGAGTGGGGTTATATCCTGCCTGGTTGGCCCTGTCCTAGGGTATCGTCAGATGGGGTCACAGTCAGTGGTGGAAAAAGTACCCAGTTGACATACTTGAGTAAAAGTAAAGATACCTTAATTGAAAAGGAAAAGTCACACAGTAAAATACTATTTGAGTAAAGGTCTAAAAGTATTTGGTTTAAAATATTCTTAAGTATCAAAAGTAAATGGAATTGCTAAAAGGTACTTGTATCATAAGTATAAATCAGTTCCACTTCCTTATATTAAGCAAACCAAACAGCAACATTTTCTTGTTTTTATTTTATTTACGGATAGCCAGGGGCACGGTTCAACACTCATATACAAACAAAGCATTCGTGTTTAGTGAGTCCGCCAGATCAGAGGCAGTAGGGATGACCTCTTGAGAAGTGTGTGAATTGAACTATTTTCCTGTTAAAATGTAATGAGTACTTTTGGGTGTCAGAGAAAATGTATGGAGTAGAAAGTACACTACATTCCTAAAGAAAATAATGAAGTAAAAGTAGCCAAAACTATAAATAGTAAAGTAAAGTACAGATACTGCCAAAAACTACATTAAGTAGTACTTTAAAGTGTTTTTACTTAAGTACTTTACACCACTGGTCACAGTGTCACCCAACCCCCCTCCATCTCAGCCTCCAGTATCTATGCTGCAAGAGTCTATGTCCCGGGGGGCTAGGCTCAGTCTGTTATATCTGGTGTAATTCTCCGGTCTTAACTGGTGTCCTGTGTGAATGTAAGCATGCCCCCCCCCCTAGCCCTAGTACCATGCCTCAGGACTACCTGACCTGATGACTCCTGGCTGTCCCCAGACCCTGCTGGTCATCTATGAACATTTGAACATCTTGAAGAACAATCTGGCCTTAATGGCCATGTACTCTTATAATCTCCACCCGACACTGCCAGAAGAGGATTGACCACCCCTCAGGGCCTAGTTCATCTCTAGGTTTCTTCCTCGGTTCCTGCCTTTCTAGAGAGTTTTTCCTAGCCACCGTGCTTCTACATCTATATTGCTTGCTGTTTTATTTGAAACTTCTATTTATTAAGACACATTTAAATTAAAAAGGTAAAATATTTTAATGTGCAATGTGGTGTGTTGCCAGGGCTTTATAATTTGATTGATTGACTGATTGAATAATATTGCTGTAAATAAACAACTTTTTGAGGTCAATTGTGTTTGACCTTTGTCTCAGAGCCATAGAATTGCACATTTAAATGTTTTACCTTTTTAATTTAAATGTGTCTTAATAAATAGAAGTTTAAAATAAAATGTTTAAACATACTATAGTTAGAATGTGTTATTGTCACATTTGTCTTTTTTTTACAGAGGAACAGTTCACCTGGTAGCAGGGGCACAAGCTCGTAGAAAAGCTCCATGCACTTGTGACGGCACTCGGTTTGAGGTCGCCCACACTGCTCCAGAAGCCACATAACAACATCGGACAAACACACATTTTCATCAGGGGGAAAGCCCCTAGTGGAAAAGAGAGAAGATTTAGTAAATGATACAAGTCAAAAATGCTTTAAAACAGAGTTGCGTGTACTTGAAGTCGAAAATGCAACCATCCCAAAAGAGCGCCAGCCTAGTACATTGCTAACCTTGGAATCCGCCTCTTGGTGTTCTGCTGATTGAGGTTGGAAGCCTTGTATTTGATGATCCTCTTCAGGTGGTCAATAGCACTTCCACACTGTTGCAAGGTTCCTAAGGAAGTAGAAGGATTTTATTCATCTTTATGGCGATATATGGATTTGCGTGATGATGCATATTGTTGGATTTCATTTTGTGGACTTTTGTTCATATTGAACATCATGATTAACAGAATGACAGCACCAACAGGAATTTAGTGACAATCCTTACCCAAGGATCTCTCGTCTGAATGGGCCAGTCCCAGGCTTTCAACGAATACCACCAGTGCTTCAAAGACAAACTGCTCCACCAGGGAATTCTCTTCTCTGCACAGATAAAGCAAACAAAAACAAATTGCAGTCTGTAGTGTAGGCAATCTAGCCACATTTCCTTTATTTCCTAGTATGAGTGTCCCGTTTACTGCACTAACACGCTTCACAGAATCAAATAAGACCTTACCTGAATAGTCGGTAGATACTGTTGAAAGCCAGAGCAGCACCCAGCCTCTTAAAACCATTAGGATGCAGGGCCAGGCTGTAGATGCGCTTGAACAGAGACTTGATGTTGGCTGGGCTCTTCTCTTGTTGCTTGGGGGTGGTCTGTTTAATGGACCACTTGATGAACTCGTGAATGCAGCGGCCACAGAAGTCTCGAAGTGTGCTATCCACAGGGTCTATCACGCCATCCTGAAGAAAAACTATATCGTCAGCAACCTTTCATAACAACTGCTGTAGAATAAGTACATTTCAGTTTTACACATTCACTCCTGGTTGAAATACATTTGTGACAAATTGTGGCAACATGGGACCAAAAGCATGGAAGAACATTGCAGTTGCAACTATTTTTGCTATCAGTTTCACATTCTATTAAAAATAAATAGTATTTAAAATTCAGTAGGGGGAGAATTACCATAATAGCCTCCAAAACAGCAACTGTGTCCTGACTTTCAAATTTCTTGTTGTTGGTGAACCAGTGGATGAGCTGCATCAGCAGTGGTTCGAAGAGCTGCCTTGTTACCTGAAAACAAAACGTTGAGGTTCAAATACATGATTTCTGTAGCATCTACAGTGCATTCGGAAACTATTCACTCTTGACTTTTTCCACTTTGTTACATTATAGCCTTATTCTAAAATAGATAAAGAAAAAATCCGCAATCACCATACCCCATAATGACAAAGCAAAAACTGTTAATTTATTGAGCAAATTAAAAAAATACTGAAATACCACATTTATATAAGTATTCAGACCCTTTACTCAGAACTACGTTAAAGCACCTTTGGTAGCGATTACAGCCTTGAGTCTTTTTGGGTATGACACTACAAGCATGGCATACCTGTATTTGGGGAGTTCTTTCTTTGCAGATCCTCTCAAGCTCTGTCAGGTTGGATGGGGAGCATCGCTGCACAGCTATTTTTAGGTCTCTCCAGAGATGTTTGATTGGGTCTGGGCTCTGGCTGATCCACTCAAGGACATTCAGAGACTTGTCCCGAAGCCACTCCTGCTTTGTCTTGGATGTGTGCTTAGGGTCGTTGTCCTGTTGGAAGGTGAACCTTGGCCCGAGTCTGAGGTCCTGAGGGCTTTGGAGCAGGTTTTCATCAAGGATCCCTCGGTACTTTGCTCCATTCATCTTTCCCTCGATCCTGACTAGTCGCCCAGTCCCTGCCGCTGAAAAACATCCCCAAAGCACGATGCTGCCACCAACATGATTCACCGTAGGGATGGTGCCAGGTTTCCTCCAGACGTGACGCTTGGCATTCTTGGTTTCATTAGACAAGAGAATCTTGTTTCTCATGGTCAGAGTCCTTTATGTGCCTTTTGGCTAACTCCAAGTGGGCTGTCATGTGCCTTTTACTGAGGAGTGGCTTCTGTCTGGCCAATCTACCATAAAGGAGTGGTGAAGAGATGGTTGTCCATCGGGTTCTTGGTCAGAGAGGTGACCAAGAACCCGATGGACAAGGCCCTTCTCCCCCGATTGCTTAGTTTGGCCAGGCAGGCCAGCCCTAGGAAGAGTCTTGGTGGTTACAAACATCTTACATTTAAGAATGATGGAGGCCACAGTGTTCTTGGGGACCTTGAATGCTGCAGAAATGTTGTTTTGGTACCCTTCCCCAGGTCTGTTCCTCGACACAATTCTGTCTCGGGGCCCTTACGGACAATTCCTTAATTCTCATGGCTTGGTTTTTGCTCTGACATGCACTGTCAACTGTGGACTCTTATATAGACAGGTGTGTGCCTTTCCAAATTATGTCCAATCAATTGCATTTACCACAGGTAGACTCCAATCAAGTTGTAGAAACATCTCAAGGATGATCAATGGAAACAGGATGCACCTGAGCTCAATTTCAAGTCTCATCGCAAAGAGTCTGAATACTTATGTAAATAAAGTATGTGTTTTTTAATTTATTTTGTATACATTTGCAATCATTTCAAAAAACAGTTTTTGCTTTGTCATTATGGGGTATTGTGTGTAGATTGCTGAGGATTTGTTTTTATTTAATCCATTTTAGAATAAGGCTGAAACGTAACAAAATGTGGAAAAAGAGAAGGGGTCTGAATACCTTCCAAATGCGCTGTATATATAGGCCTTACAAAGTGGTCATGAAGGCTACATCAAGCCTAGCGGTTAAGAGCATTAGGCCAGTAACCGAAAGGTTGCTGGTTCGAATCCCTGAGCTGATAGGTGAAAAATCTGCCGATGTGTCCTTGAGCAAGATACTTCACTCCGATTGCTCCTGTAAGTTGCTCTGGATAAGAGCGTCTGCTAAATGACTGAAATATACAAATATATCAAGGCTACATTAAGCCTTAAGCTGATGTTTTGTCTGAAGTCCATCAGGCACAGCTAGAGCCTAGGTCCTCTCTAGGTTTCTTCCTAGGTTCCTGCCTTTCTAGGGAGTTTTTCCTAGCCACTTTTTGGGGGCTTAGGCTGGGTATCTGTATAGCCCTTTGTGACAACTGCTAATGTAACAAGGGCTTTATTAAAATAAATGAAATGAATTGAGTTAGACTTATGGACTAACCTGGTCCACGTCGCAGGCGAGCCGGAGCAGCACAGGAAACAGGCGTTTGTGCAGGTTGTACATAGGAAGACTGCCTTCCTTCCCTTCCACCATCTGAGAACCCTTGCCCACCATGTATACCACCAAGCTATGGAGCAACTCACAGGCTGCCACCTGAACTCAGCACATACACACAGTAACAACTTTAAATACAACTCTTGAGAAGTGCACATTGGATAAGTGCTGGCTCTATTCAACTCAATGCCGTGTATAGAGCTATATTCTTTTTACTTATTTCAGGGATCTGCACACATTCACAACAGTCCCAAACTATTAGGTCTATCAGATATATACTTAATCAGATTTTTTTGGCCGTCTAGCTTCCTTGTAAAATATATATGTTTGTTTACAAAGTTTGAGGGGCCATACTTTGGTTTGCCTGTCACTTGTTGACAGCGCCAGCTCTGTGATGCGAGGTAGAAAGGGGTCGAGGTAGATGACGGGCTTCATGTCAGTGAAAGGCACAGCGAAGCTCAGTCTTTTCTCAGAGTCCCAGGCCACAAACTTCTTCATCATCTCCTCGGCTGAGGTCGCTGGTGAGAGAATAAGATCCTATATAAACATACCAAAGGTGATATATAAAGATATGAGGGTATGGTCGACATACCCTCATCTGATATGCAGACGTTCAAACACATCACAGGAGGTTGGTGACACCTTAATTGGGGAGGGTGGGCTTGTGGTAATGGCTGGAGCGGAATCAGTAGAATGGTATCAAATACATCAAACACATGTGGTTGATACCATTCCATTCACTCCATTCTAGCCATTATTATGAGTCATTCTCCCCTCAGCAGCCTCCTGTGACGCACATATTAGATATACATACAGTACACACACACGCACACGTTTGTTCATCGTGTTTAATCAAAGCGGTAGTTGCAAAATACATCTAGATCCTCACCGGTCACCAGATTCCTGTTCAGCTGCCCTCCCAGGTGTCCCAGCAACCGCACCACCCTCTTCCTCACCATGGCAATGGGAGAAGCTTCCTCCTGACAAACAAAACATCCTGTAATTAATATTTGAGAAACTTATGCTTCGGTTACTTATAGCCAGGAAAATGACTCCTACTACTTATTACCATGGCAACCTTCTTGGATCTCTTCAGGAGCTTAGCCATCACTTTGCTGTATCCTTTTTCTTTTCCCGTGGATAGAGACGTCACCTCCCAGGGGCTCTCATCCTTGTCTGCAATCAAGACAAAAAGGGAAACAGAATTATAGCATACCGAACAAACAAGTAGGTCAGATTCCCTGAGGGAAGTACAGCCAAATAGAACAAAGATATTCTTTGTCATTTCCTTTCCAGACTGAGATGAAGCAAGAATAGAAGGATGGACAGCGAGGTCAAATCACCGTCAGCAGCGGCTGTTTTCAGGTATCCGTCGAGGTGGGGAAGGATCTCCCTATAGTATGGCTGCATGGTGTCTCGGGGAATACGTGACGACCACGACTCCAGAGCGTCCAGCGCTGCATTGGCCAGTGGGGCATGGCTCAGGCCCAGCTTCAGAGCCACCTGGGGTACACCAATCCCAGAGAGCGGTTACGTCATCAATTGGGATGAATTGAAAACAGCACCTATACATGTACATGACTTCGTACCAGGTAGGTAGTTATATGTTGACTTGAAATGTTTTAGGTAAACCAGTAATAAACCCTCATGAGAGGGAGCTCCCCACCTGAAGTGGGGATATGTATGCCTTGATGTCCAGAGCAACTATGTCATGATGAAGGGAGAGAACGAAGGTCAAGCAGGAGGCCAGGAGCTCATCTTTATACTGCTTCATTCTCACAGCCACCTAAGGAGACAGTGACCATCCAGTACATCACGCTGACCAAACAACATGGCCTTTAACGCCGCTCTAGAATGGATTCAAAAAGTAGTCGTGCTGTACCTCTTTTCCAAACTTTGAGAAGAGTGCAAAGCAGGCACTGCTTTGAGCGTTTTTGGGTCCGACACCCTGTTAAAGAAAGTATAGTGTACATCAGCCATAATGTACATCACATCCCATGTACATCAGCCATCATTTACATCACATATGTACATCACATTACGTGTACATCAAGTTGCAGAACATACAGCTGTGTCTGTGGCATATATAACCTTTAGTTCTAAACTTTTATCCAGTGCAGTGACTGAATAGATAGTGCATATGACCCAAGAGGGAATCAAACCCACGACGCTGGAGTTGCTAGTGCATACAGCGCAAATGATATCAAACATCTTTTCAAAGCATAGTAATGGGATGGAATTGATGAACATGGTTTACCTGGAAGTACTTGATTCTCTTGGCTACTTCCATGGAGACAGAGAGTAGCTTGTAGAAGCCACTGACAAGCGGGGCTCTTATGGACTGAAGGATCAGCTCGTGGCTCAAAGGGTACACCCACTGCCCAAAATAGTCCAGACGCTTCTTCAGGAGCAACTCACTACAAGGACAAACAGATAGAGGCCTCATAATGTAACTAGAGGTACGGACTCAGGTGCCAAACTGGCATACAAATACTCGGCTTGAAAGCACTGGATGATTTAGGCTGCATTGAGGATTCCTCCCATTCACTGAATAAAAAACAAAGTCACAGATCTGTGCTGTATAGCTGCTTTCTATAGTTGTTGTTACGCCAGACAGCACACTGGGACCAGGCTAGTGGATGGGGACTGGTACTGTACCTGCAGAAATCAACCAGGTTGATGAAGGCAGTGAAGTCCTTGGGTTTGTTGGGAAGGAGGTGGGCTGTTGGATCAGAGGACGGCAGTACCATACTGCTGCTGACCTGGTCATCCTGACCCTATGACAACACAAACCACATATTGATCAATGAGAGATTCTCATTTGTTTACAATATCAATTATTTTCACGCGTGGCACACCTTTATTCATCGGCTAAAGCCGGGACACATCAGTGGTGACCGTTTAAAAAAATGATTCACCACAAATCAAAAGTTATTATCAGAAGAGGTCTCACCTCCTTCTCTGTGTTGACATTCTGAACTGAGAGGTCCAGCTTCTCCACAATCCTCAGGATGGATTTCACCAGTTCATCATAAAGCAGGCGGCTCAAAGACCTCAGGGTAGCGTTCTGGGTTTCAAACCCCTTGTCGAGAAACCCAGTGTCCTACAACAGAGGACATTTTGAGTCATTGATAGCAAGGAACACTTAATCAACCAACACTGCATGTGGAGGACTAATCTCTCATGGACAGACTACGTAAGCATAAATGGTAGCATCTAACCAAATGATGCACAATTTAAGTTCTGGGTTAACCGAGATTAATGGAGGACTAAATAGGCTAAGAGAACCAAACTGAGCAAGGAAGATTAAAAACATATTTCCCCTTAGAACCAGACCTGCGTTCAAATAGTATTTGTCATCTTTGATAGAGCCTGCCTTCAGAGCTAAATGGGTGGCGTTTACACTTTTGGGACTATTCTACTGGGCCAGGCCAAGCTTAATCACGTGCAGTTAAGGTATCTGAAAGAGAAAAATACTATTTTAACCAGGATCTGCTTAGAACAGCACCCTAACTGGTCACACACACACACACACCTTTAGATGATCACAGTCCAAGAGACCCCTGAATAGATCCAGGTAGTCGCGACAAGAGGGAACCCTCCATTTCCCAGTCTGCATTTGAGAGGCCTCTGCAGACTCCCCACCAGTCCCGGTGACACTCTGAGCGTTCTCCCCCTCCTAACAGAACAGTTACCACCATTAGCAAGTTCCCAATGACAACAACTGATCCCGCCAACTGACAATATCCCATCCTCCCAACTGACTGACAATACACTATCCTGCCAACTTTCAATCATGAAAATATACCTTTAAAGTATACATTTAAATAACAAAACTATGCAACTAAGTAGAGTTGATGAAAACAAGGTCAACAACGCATAGATCACAGTCCATGTAAGGAATGTATGATATTCTCATATTAGAGCATTAAAACAGTGGCATAATGTAGGGCCAAAATGACCTTACCTCAGGAAGGACAACTGGCTTCGAACAAACACGAATCAAGCCCTGGTGCACTGAAAGGAGAAAAATAAAACAATTCTGGCATAGTGATGCATCAGAAGTTATGGTAACAACAACTTTGACGACTTAATGAGGCCTTCATAAACCCTTTATAAGGTCAATATAGATTTTATTAATACTATACACGTACAACAAAGGCTTTAGAAAAATGTCCTTACATCTGGCACTTTGGCGATTGTGTCAAAACCCTTTGCAGCCTCTACCTAGCATGGCATTTGTTTACAGCCTAAATGATTGTAGCTTAAATGGTTTGTGAAGCAACTATGATGGCTTTATAAATGGTTTTTGAAGGCCTCCATAAATGGCATATATTATAGGCTAGAGTCTGACTCAGTTTCTTCAACTCACCCACAGAACTGATGAAGCTCCAGAATACTGGACCCTTGGATGCCATGGCGACAAGCACCTTGACGATGGCACGAGTGCAGGTGGGCTGCATTCTCATGCTGTACTGAGGGAAGCTGTCGATCTGTACCACCAGGAGGCGCTCTAGCACAGGTGTGTAGACCTCAGGGATCTGTGGGTGCACGATAAACAGTGATATGGTAATGCTAGTCTCTCCACCATCTGTAACTAAAGTTACATCGGTTGGAACATAGGAACAATTATTGCGGTGCGCTAGATTTAGCATCACTGATTATTTTGACAAATCACGATTTCGGAAGGGGAGGGGTTCATTTGGACTGGGTTCTGGGGTTACCTTGTCTAGGTGGATGATGACACTGGCGATGGAGTCCAAGAAGCTGGGGAGCTGGTAAACTTTGTCCTCCTCTCCGTCGGACTCCGTGAGGTACATCTGTTTGCAGCGTTGGATCAGCTCTGTGTACATCAGGTCCACGTCTTGAGGGCAAACCACTTTACATGGCTGCAACAGCAACAATTATACAATAAATGGTTCAGTAATGCAAAATAAACAGTGCACTGGATAAATTAAATATATCACAACTCCAAATGCATGTACATATGAGTGACTAACTGTAGCATACTACAACATAACAACAAACCAGTCAGTGGCTTTTCCAGCAGGACAAGCCCAAAGGGATGAGGGGAGAAAATAGAAACGTACCGCTGCAAAGAACCCATAGCCACGGATAGCAATGGAGAGCTCCTTGTGAGTAGAGTCCATGGTCTTGATTATGGCACAGAACTTCTGCATGAAGAACTTGAGCTTGCCTTTGTGCTCCTCAACATTCTCTGCCACCTGGAGAGCAACCTAAAGCGATAATCCAACAAACAGTTATATTTCTCAGGGAAAAAAGGAAACACACTACTGCTTGCAAAACAAAGGAATAGAAATACGGTTATTCATAAAAATCCTCTCAAGTGAAACATGACCTATATCTTATGAAACAATAAGTATAGGGGACAAATGACCTGACGCCCTTCTGTGCAGCGTGACTGCGAAAAAAAATGTCAACAAATAAAACGGCACCATTAATTTGTCTGCCGGCAGTTCCACGGTAACAGAATGACAACGAGACCCCGATTTTTCCATTTCAAAATGTAGGTCAAACAAAAACCAATGATTTCAAAGTTAAACCAACCATACAACTCTATGCACAAGGAATACTTTAAAAGATTTCCATGGAAAACGATACAGAAACACATTTACTTGAAGAACCGTGCAGATTGAGAATTTTTAGGGCTCTAAGACTCTAGCCGCCCTCGTCATAGACTGTGCTCTCTGCTTCCTCATGGCAAGCGATACCAGAGCGGCAAGTCTAGGACTAAAAACAATTTATCAAATGGCCACCCGGATTATTTACATTGACCCCCTCCCTTTGTTTTTACATTGCTGCTACTCGCTGTTTATTATCTATGCAGAGTCACTTTACCCCTACCTACATATACAAATTACCTCGACTAACCTGTACCCCCAGACATCTGACTCTGTCCCCCCTGTTTATAGCCTCGTTGTTGTTATTTTATTGTGTTACTTTTTATTACATTTTTTACTTCAGTTTACTTAAATATTTTTTACTTACTTTTACTTACTTAAATATTTTCTTAACTTTATTTCTTGAACTGCATTACGGTTTGTTCTGTCATTCTGTTACCAAACTTTGCATCTGCACTGTTCTTCAAGTAAATGTGTTTTTGTAAAATGTTCAGTAGACATTGTTTTGTAGACATTGTTTTTCATTCGTTTGCTTTAAATACATTTTAAAGTGAAATATCAGAGTATCAGCATCATTCTGTTACCATGGAATTGCCCCTAACTACATACTGGCTTTCAGGGACGTGGTAAGCCCACCTGTTTGAGGAAGGACTCCAAGGCATAGTAACTGGTCTTCTTCATCTCCTGGTTGATGTGTCCACACAGCTTGGACATGACATCAAACAAGGCTCTGTAGTGGTCCATCAGCAAGTGGCTGAATTGAGCTGCATGCTTTGCTAACAATCGCAGTCCAGCTACAAAGCGTAGAAAAATGGCTTATTGTCAAGCTCAAACAATGCTGCATTTGATTGAGATTGCCTGGTGCAATGGAAACAAAGGAGTAGTCATGAAAGTGCAAACGATTTAGCAAATAATTTGGCACTCAATGCAGTAAATCTTACCAAAGGTGACAGCATAACGGCACATCTCCACCTGTTCAAAAGAGAGGACGTGAAATAAACGGAAGGATGAACAGTCCTATTGCTCACATTAGACAACCTGTACGCTACCATGTAGGATATTGAGAGCACTAATTGTATAACTTTTTACCAACCTGAGGACTAATTGTCTTCAAGGCATACTCAAATATTTCCTTTGAGGTTCCTGGGTCTAAAGAAAAAATATAAAAAATGAAATATGGAAAATACAGGATGACCTGAAGACAAAGTCACTTTATTGGTGCTGAGAAATCAGAAGATTTACGACTGAAAAAAAGCTTTCCATACAGGAGCAACACATTCAGTTAAGTAAAGGCAATAAACACAAAACACACACACCGTCTTCCACTGACTTGGTGAAATTAACCATTAGTGCCGTGATCCCTCTCAAACATCCAGCCACAACAGTAAGCTTTGGCTCCTTTGTCGATGAAGTCATCTAAAAATGGTTTCAACATTGCAACCAAAAGAAAATGAAATTCAATACACACAACAAAATCGATTGGAATTTAACTGTAGGACTAAATATTGCACAATGAACACGGCTCAAATACCACACAGTCTACTGCAGGGATAGGCAACTAGATTCAGCCGAGGGCCGATTTTTGTCGGACCGGATGTTTACGGTACAGAATTATAATAATTTGTACACTGCAAATTGACCAACTTGTTACTTGAAAATAACAATTATTTAATATTTTGATTACAATGAGACATGATCACATACAGTTGTGGCCAAATAGATAGACACCCTTGCACATTTCTTAAATAAGTCTCCACAACCTGTTATGGATTTTCAAAAATGCAGAACCAATTTTATTTTTGTAAACTTAAGTTTAAAATTGTAATTTAGAAAATAAAGACAAATTTGACATGGACAAAATTTAAAAAGTATATATTATTTTTTTTACCCCTTTTTTTTCTCCCCAATTTCAATCGTCCTATCGCTGCAACTCCCCAAAGTGCTCGGGACAGGCGATGGTCGAGTCATGCGTCTTCCGAAACATGACCCGCCAAACCGCACTTCTTAACTCCTGCCCGCTTAACCCGGAAGCCAGCTGCAACAATGTGTCAGAGGAAATATCGTTCAACTTATGACCAAAATCAGCCTGCAGGCACCCCGCCCGCCACCAGGAGTCGCTAGTGCGTGATGAACCAAGTAAAGCCCCTCCGGCCAAACCCTCCGCTAACCCGGAAGACGCTGGGCCAATTGTGCACCGCCCTATGGGACTCCCGGTCACGGCCGGTTGTGACACATCCTGGGATCGATCCCGGGTCTGTAGTGACGCCTTTGACCGCTGCGCCACTCAGGAGGCCAAATGTGTATATTTATTTGAGAAGAAATAGGGAAATATTTCAGAAAAGTGTGTCTTTATATTTGGCCACAAATGTTTGTCTCTTTTTTTATTCATGGAAATACTTGGGAACAGATTTACTAAATAAAACTCCTTTTTAGCTGAATTCCTGGTGAATTTACAGTTGTTTTGAGGGGACGGTTTTGGCCTGTGGGCCACCTGTTGCTGACCCCTAGTCTACTTTATATGGGATGTACCTGAAGTTTCAGCTCTCCTAAATAGGCTCTGTAGAGTTTATCTGAGTGGTTGACCATTTCGCTGGGATGGACCTCACCCAAAACTCCTAAGAGCTCATAGATTTTACTGAGAACTTTTGAAAAAATAAGACAAATCAGAAACACAAATCAGTGTCAATAGGACTTGCAGGTAAACTAGTGTTATAGTATACTGCATTATAGAGAGAGCAGACAGAGTGATTCCTATGCCACTGGAAACATTGGAATTACAAGGTAGGTCAGTAAACATGGTTGAATATGTGGGGCCCTATTGAAAGCTATTCTGCGACACCTACTTGAAGTTACCTGCTTTTTCACACTGTCAATATGACCCCCATCAAGAAGGAAATTAACACTCACCTGTATCTGCGATTTTGTTCTTGTCGGAGAGCTCGACATAGAATTTCTCGAATATTTTACCAACTTTTAAGTCCTGAGCAATGCTGGAGTCCTTAGTTAAATAGAGAACCTATAAAAGTTAGGAAATGGAAAACTGACATTTAGTAAAAAGATGGTGTCATTTAACCAGTTTTCAATAAAAACATTATCACATGAATGCATGTTAATCATTAACCTTGATCAGGAGATCTAATGTTGGTGTCTTGCATTTTGCAGCTTTGTCCTTTGTGTACACAACCAAGCATATGTCCTACGAACAGAGGAAGGATGGAGTTAATACTGAGGAGTCCAAGGTGTCAAATAAAAATAACTTCAAAATGTATAAATACAAATTTAAAAAAAATAGACAACATACCTTGATCTCAATGGCATAAGTCTTCTCCCAACCCTTGACGCTTGTAGATATCCTCTGCAAGAACTTGTCCAGTAGACTGATGGTCTCAACTCTTGTATCCCGGAGCTGCATTTAAATATGAACCAGTCATCATGGCAACAACAACAAAATAGAACAGGACTGTCCTTCTACATTTCAATTGGGGAACAGATTTTCATTGACCTCATTCATTTGCACTAACCTCTTCGCATGCCAGTGATTTTCGAAGAAAGTTGAGCAACCCATCTTCATTTGAGAACAACAAGGATGCATGTAAAGCTTCAAGAGAAAACAAATCAATCAATTACTTGATGTCACTCACTCACCACTTCATAAACAAATAGGTCATTCTATATTTTACAAAAACACTATGTTGTATAGTCCCTACAGAATTAGAATAGCATCATAGATCAGCGTGGACTTGCCCTCCTGACCCCAACGGATTGTTGAAAGCTAGGGAAGATCTCAATTGCATACTCCTCGTGTCCTCTCCTTTCACCTCCTTCTCAAAACCCATTGGAGGAGGAGATCAGAAATGAGAGACTTCTGGCTCTCATCCAATGGGTTTTGAGAAGGAGACTAGGAGAGGACGTGAGAATGCAACTGAGATCTTCCCATAGTGTGGACAAGCATGCAATGCTGCTGACCAGAGCCTCAGATGTAGCAGGCCTGATAGTCAAGAGCTACAAAAAAGTAAGGACCTCTTTAGTCCTTAGAATGAAACAACATTGAGAAACACGCTAATTTAGGGTCTTAAATCACTATTACCTACATAGTTAATCTCAAATGACATATGAATGGGGACGTCTGGAATCATTCAAGATGGATGCAATGCGCATGTGTAACTGATTATTAGCATCTCAAAAAATGCCTCTGGCCATTGTCTCAAACAGGTTCCCAGTCTGTGCCTCTTGATCCGAGACAGTTTTCGTTCATTAGGAAGGTATGTAATCATTACGCCAATTATGTAGCAAAACGTTTTGCAACAGAAACCGTTTCCTCCAAACGAAAACGAGAGTTTATATTAGACAAATTCAGATAGGTCCCTTCCCGTTTAAGAAACGTTTTGCAACAGAATAGGCTAAATGAATACCCCCCCAGCATTAGCAAGCCATGGCGCAAATCTATACTTGCTAGCTAAATTGCTATGATATCTACATAGCTAGTTAACGTTATGCTGTTTGGGTCTGACAACAATTGAAGTTAATATATTGCACACTTTATATAGACCAACAGTGAACCTTACCCAGCTCGTTCTCGCTGTTCGTTAGCATGCATTCTTGCCCCAAGTCCCCGATAATGTCATGACATCTTAGCGCTGCATCTCTTGTGTCGCCATCTGAGAGAGCTGCATGAAGTTTCAGAAGATGCCCTTGAATCCCTCCAACAACCTTAACTTTGTCGTCGGAGGACATGTTGAACCAATCTAGCTACTGCTAGCTATCCTTTGAACACATCAACAACATTCATACGCGCGCTACCAGAAATACATCTAGAAGTTTAAACACTCCCATCAAAGGTGTATTCACGACCAAGCATGATGTTCAAAAATGTTACAAACCCGGAAATCAGATGTCAACTGTTTAAAATGTAGCAATCTCAATCAAATTCTAATTTATATTGCAATAATATTTCATTCTAGCATAGATTAGCCTTTCAACAGGTAGCGATTGTGTCACAAGTCTAATAAGTAACCTTAAATGTATCGTCGTTTTCAAATGCTCAAGCAACGCTGAAAAGATCCTGAATATACCCCTGTAGTCGTCAACGCCAAACGCATGCAACTGTAAACAGCGTAATCTACTGGCATGGAGTGTCGATTCTATTCCTATGGGGAAATATGGTTTTTATTTATTTATTTTGGAAGCCAAAAACCATGACACAGAAAGTTGAGTTAGTGTGCACTCTACAGTCTGTAGAGAGCAATGTGTAGGTTGGCATTAATCTGAATACTAACAAAAGAAGAACACTGTCCATCTTTTCATAAGGTTTAATAATGGCAGTTCAGCCAGTTACTACATTCATCATCAGACTAAACCCCACTTTGTTTACACACACAAATCACTAGACTTAGTACAGTAACTAGTAACAAGACTTACAATAGTGAAATAGCCAAAACGAATGTGGAAAAAGAAAGAGGCTGAAAAAAACAGAAAAATCAGACATAAATCAAAAAATGAGGACAATCTTCCCTCTCATCATTCTGGCAAACCAGAATTCCTCCAATCACTTACATCATCAGTGTGCGACAATCTTAATTCCAGCCTTTTAAACCTTTATCTCCCACATTCATTAAGACATTACGGGCCAGTTTCCCAGATTTCCAATTAAGACTAGTCTTGGATTTAGAAGCATGTTCAATAGAGACTCAATTGGATGTACTTTTTAGTCCAGGACTAGACATAATCTGTATCTAGGGAACTGGGCCTGAAAGTCCGTTCTCACTCACTCTCTCGTACATCATCAGCGCTTGTCGCAACAGTCTCAATCTCAGCCTAAAGGCTTTCATCTCCCACATCCATTAAGGCATGACTAGACATTTTCTTTCCTAGTACCCGCTCACTCCCTCTACTGTATCTCCCCTATGACAGCCCTGTTGCCATGGCAATAAAGGATGGCTGCACGTCACGTTGTGCTATGTCGGTAAGCAGCAGACCACCTTCCAGTTGTGGGTCATGGGGTCCCTTCAGTGGGTTCTTTGCTGCAGCGTTCTCCCCCACTGGGAGTGTTCTGTAACACTGGCGTCCAGAAGAGTCTCCTCACACCTGGGTTATAGGGTCAACTCTGACTTCCTATACGGTTGGTCTTCAATCAAATCAAATCAAATCAAATCAAATCAAATTTTATTTGTCACATACACATGGTTAGCAGATGTTAATGCGAGAAATACAGAACATAATGATTATCATAAATGCCTACTAATTACAGTCAGGCTGTGAATGCAATTTAAGGAAGTGATGGAGACATAGGTTTATAGGTGGGATTTTAACATGTGTAATATTGGATTCAGACACCATGTGTCCTGCACCCTGGATAGGGGTTTGTGATGTCATAACACTCACAGCGTGGATGTCCTGGTGGTCTGGGGTTACTGGTACTGCTGCCAAAGGAGGACTGGAAGTTGTGGATGGTCTACTGCAAAATCTGCCTCTCTCCTCCCTGCAGCAAAGTTCAGGTGAATAATAATAATTTCTATATTTTCATTGGATGTATCAAGGTGTGAACCCTCTTTGGTAACTAAACACAATATAAATAAAACAAATAGATAGGCCCGGGAACACAGAAAGGGGGTTTAGTAAAGAATGAAAATGACATCCCAGCATTGAGTTCAGAAATTGCTGCCAGTATTTGATACCTCGGCCCATCTGTCTTAATCCCCAATTCCTTTAAATCTCCATCTGTCAGAGTAAAGAAAGCCTCCATATCCACCTGTAGTGGATGCACACTGACTGACTGACTGACTGACTGAGTGGATGAAATCAGGGTTGCGGTCAATTCCATTCAATTCAAAAAGTAAACCAAGTTCCAATTCCACATTTTCCTCATTAAGGTAAATTGGATTTTCAGTATATTTCCTAAATTGACTAGAATTTGAATGGATTTGACCCCAACCCTGGATGAAATGACATGTAAGCTATGAACAAGTAAGTAGCAAATACAACTTGGCTTATGATATAGTGTGAATGACACATACCTCTTGCTCTTCGAATATGGGCTGGATAGTTCATCTGTTCATCAGGATACTGTATAGTTAATATTTTTGTAGTAAGAGACAAGCAGAGATCAGCAGAGGAAGGGTGTGTTTTTAAAGTATTCATACCAAACACAGATGCCCAGGCTCACCCTCATCGGTGATGGTGCCACTACTGGAGCCACCGCTGCTCTTGGAGCGTGGGTGGGAGGAGGCAGAGGACAGGGAGTCCCCCAGGGCAGGCTTGGGGGTGGGGGATGGAGATGGGGTCAGGGTGGGAGAGGTGCTCTTGGAGGTGGAGGAGTTCCCAGACTGAGGTCTCTTCTTCAGGTCTATCTTCTGCACAGAAAATAGATGTGTGTATATCACTTCATCTTTTGCTAGTAATACTGACATTTTGTAAGCATGCATGACCCTTTATAATGTCTTATAATAAGGCTAGTATATTTTATGTCTGACCCGTCTGGAGTAGAGGTCTACCGATTAATCGGAATGGCCGATTTCAAGTTTTCATAACAATCTGAAATCGTTTTTTGGGGCGCCGATTTCCACTTTTTTTAATACCTTTATTTAACTAGGCAAGTCAGTTAATCACAAGCACGAAACGACAACAGTGCGTTTCCTGGAACATTCATCTCTAAGGTTAGTTAGAGTTCCAGTTGTGATGCACTAACAAGTGTAAAGTTCACTCCTCGAGTAATACGCAGGTTTGGTTTGTACTATCATAAAAATAAAAAGCTTTTTTATTTTCTACTGTAAATCATATAGCAACCGGTGTTACCGTCCCATCTCAACCTCTGGAAATCATTGTTCCCTGTTGACATTCTGCGTGTGCGCAAAATGAATAAAACATAATAGCGGTCTTTTCGGACCACACAGCACAGCAAGACAAGTACAAGAAATGCTTAACTCACAAGCTCTAACCAACAATGCAGTAATTAAAATCATTCAACACATTCATTTTTCAGTACAGCAACTTAATATTCATATATTAATGGTCAACTTTAATATTCACTAGGCATGACATTGGATATGGGCCTACTGTTCTCTAGGCTTCTAAATTAGAGATCACTGGACATTTTTGTTGTTGTAGGAAATGTGAAACCTATTAATGCTGCTTTACACCACTATTGTTTTATAATGTTTTTTATGAATTGGACTTGTGGTTGTTAATTGAATTGACAATTGTATTTTATAAATGCATTCCAGTGGAGGCTGCTAAGTGGCTGGAACGGAGCTAATGGGATGGCATCAAACACATGGAAACCATGAAGTATTTGATACCATCCCACCTATAGCCCTCCAGTCATTACCACGAGCCCGTTCTCCCCAATTAAGGTGCCACCAATCTCCTGTGAAATGGCTGCAGTCAGATTCTCTACCCTTCTCCCATAGTGTGTACTCGTTCACTCCCCCTCATCAATTAAAACCACTCTATGGGTTAGACACCCCAAGCATGGGCTAGAGGTAGTCTCCACCATATTTTTCTTACACCAATCCATTCCTTTTAAATCCATGGGGGGTATGGAGTGGAATGAAATAGTTATACTTTGGGGAGATGAATTTAGGACCCTAATACTTAGATCAGGATTCAATACTTCATTGATTCTGTAGTGCTGCAACCTCTGTATAGCAGTGCATTCGGAAACTATTCAGACCCCTTCATTTTCCCCACATTTTGTTATGTTACAGCCTTACTCTAAAATTGATTAAATAAAACAATTTCCTCATCAAATCTACACACAATACCCCATAATGACAAAGTGAAAACAAGTTTTTAGAACTTTTAGAGAAAACCCCCAGAAATACCTTATTTACGGAAGTATTCAAACCCTTTGCTATGAGACAAGAAATTTTAATTGAGCTCCTGTTTCCAGTGAATATCCTTGAGATGTTTCTACAACTTGATTGGAGTCCACTTGTGGTCAATTCAATTGATTGGACATGATTTGGATAAACACACACCTGTCTATATAAGGTCCCACAATTGACAGTGCATGTCAGAGAAAAAAACCAAGCCATGAGGTCGAAGGAATTATCTGTAGAGCTCCGAGACAGGATTGTGTTGAGGCACAGATCTGGGGAAGGGTACCAAAACATTTCTGCAGCATTGAAGGTCCCCAAGAACACAGTGGCCTCCATCATTCTTAAATGGAAGAAGTTTCCAACAACCAAGACTCTCCCTAGAGCTGGCCGCCCGGCCAAACTGAGCAATCGGCGGAGAAGGGCCTTCAGGGAGGTGACCAAGAACCCGATCGTCACTCTGACAGAGCTCCAGAATTCCTCTGTGGAGCAAAGTACAGAGAGATCCTTGACAGAGCTTGAAAGGATCTGCAAAGAGGAATGGGAGAAACTCCCCAAATACAGGTGTGCCAAGTTTGTAGCGTAATACCCAAGAAGACGAGGCTGTAATTGCTGTCAAAAGTGCTTCAACAAAGTACTGAGTAAAGGGTCTGAATACTTATGCAAATGTCATATTTCCATTTTTTACTTTGTCGCCATGGGGTATTGTGAGGATGAGGAAAAGTAACAATTGAATACATTTTAGAATAAGGCTGTAACGTAACAAAATGTGGAATAAGTCAAGGGGTCTGAATACTTTCCGAATGCACTGTACCACAACCCACCAACAGCAGATGGAGTCATTCTCCTGTCAACTGCATTGTGTGTAGTCGACTACCAATTAATTTGAGGGTCACATTCTCCTCTCATAACGCCACTCCACACACAGTTTATGAGCCTAAATGTAAGGATCCTGAATGAGTAATGTTCCTTTCAACCTGTGGCAACTGGCCAAGAACAACAACTATGGCCTGTACATCAACCATTTCCAATTACCCTGTCAAACACTGATATAGAGCTCAATGTCGTCAGCAACGAAATAAAGAGCCGGAAGTGCACTTTTTTTATAGAAACACGGCTATAAATAAAAGGATTTGACAAGTCTTAAAGTAGGAGTCACTTTGTCTGTCCTTACTGCTAATAGGTCTACATTGGCCAGTAGGACGCATAAAACACGAAGCTTTTTTCTCCTTAGTTCCTGTTTGTTACTGTAAAGTAATATCACAGCTCACTGATCCCTAGACATCAGCACTCTTCTGGGAAATGGGATCGTCAATCATCAACTCAGTGCCGTCATATTGGCCCTTCAATATGGTTGCAGCCAGGTTCCACTATGTTTGTTAACGTTTATTATGGTTTTGATATTCAACAGTGTAATTCATGCACTTCAAATACATTTAGATGAACAATTGGGCAACACTTAAAGCATGCATGTATGAGGCTTTTTAATGTCTTGTAGTAAGGCGTATTACCTTACGTGTTGTCTTTCTATGTATCAACATTTCAGATGATCGAAATGGCTGCCATTTTGTCAAGATTTGAGATGAAGAGAATAAGACTTTATAAGGGGGTCATACATGCTCATGACAAGTCATAATGCATTAGACAGCAGGCTTTAAAGAAGGTGTTATCAACATTCTTAGTAAAGTATTGCCTTATTGCTATATGCAAGAGTTAAAGGAAAATTCCAACCAAAAACTATATTTTGGTATTTGTTCAGTCCATTAGTCCATTGTTGATATAGTCCCAAAGTGTTTTGCTTTGTCAGCAATCATGTTGTCAAGATATGTAACTGTATGACGCAAAACGCAGCATCATCTGATGCAAAATCCATCATACTGGGATGTATCTGTATTTTGAAAATGACTTATCTTATTTTGCAAATATTTTTTGGACTATGTGAACCATGGACTAAAGAAACAAATACTAAAATATTGTTTTCGGGTAGAGTTTTCCTTTAAGTGTTCATTTGTGCCAGAAGGCAGGTATAAAATAGTATATGTGGCTAAATTGCTGACTAGAGCTGTTATAGCTCATTATGTAAATCTAAACACACCACAGTCACTTCGAATAAATCATGAAGGGCTATTTCAGTAAAACTGGTTTAATTCCTCTGGTTCATATTAATTCTAACGGAAATTAAACTTCCTGTAGACTACTAATGCACATGTCCAGAAGGGATGCATAATTGGAATGTATCCAGAGGATATGTTCAAAAACTGAAAGGTCAGTCTTAATTCCACCCCTATTCCCATACCTTTAACCGCATGGGATATTACACTGTCTGAGTCATAAGCTGTTTTAATGGAATCCGGGAACTGAAGAAAACAACGTTGTGAGGCCATTACCTCATACACTGAATTAGTCCCAAACATGAAAAATCTGCGTAAGCTTTTAATGTGCAGGGACCTTAGGGGAAAAAAACACAACAGATGTCCCCAAATTATTCATCAGAACTGAAATATTCAGTTGAAAAGGTTTGAACATAATTTCCCTTTAAAACATGTCACCAAAAAGAGACTCTCTAAATCAATGTACTGTTGTTCTCACTGCCCTGTCATTCTCTGAGTATTCAAAGCCCATTTTAAAGCTCTGTGTGTCATGGCCGTTAAAAGAAGAGGACCAAGGTGCAGCGTGGTGAGTGTAAATTTTCTCTTTATTTGGAAAAGGACGCCGAACAAAACAATAAACACTACAAAAAGAAACCGTGACGCTAACCGCTATGTACCCTAAACAAAGTCAACTTCCCACAAAGACAGGTGGGAAAAGGGCTACCTAAGTATGGTTCTCAATCAGAGACAACGATAGACAGCTGTCCCTGATTGAGAACCATACCCGGCCAAAACATAGAAATACGAAATCATAGATAACAAAACATAGAATCACACCCTGACCAAACCAAATAGAGACATTAAAAGGCTCTCTTAGGTCAGGGCATGAGACTGGGGGATCAGTTCATACACTTTGTGAGAAAATTTGAGAGAGAGACACAGAGAGAGAAAGAGAACCTTTTTCTCCCACTCTCTCTCTCACACTCACTCTCTCTCTCTCTCTCTCTCACACTCACTCTCTCTCTCTCTCACTCTCTCTCTCTCTCTCTCTCTCTCTCTCTCTCTCTCTCTCTCTCTACCTCTACCTCTACCTCTACCTCTCTCTCTCTCTACCTCTACCTCTACCTCTCTCTCTCTCTCTCTCTCTACCTCTCTCTCTCTATCTCTACCTCTCTCTCTCTCTCTCTATCTCTCTCTCTCTACCTCTCTCTCTCTACCTCTCTCTCTCTCTCTACCTCTCTCTCTCTCTCTACCTCTCTCTCTCTCTCTACCTCACTCTCTCTCTCTATGAAAAACAGGGAAGGCTGTTAAAGTCTTTTTCCCACTTCACACTTTAGCTGACTCTGATTTAAATGACTGAATCACTGCGCAGTTCATTTTGGAGAGGGTGAAATTAGTGTTTCCTCATTAGATTAATTTCACAACATGTTGATTATTTTGTTCCTGGGAGTATGAGAAAGCACAGCCATACATGTTGGTTATAATGTTATTATAAGGTTATAATGAGTATTATTTGCAAACTAAATTAAACTAATTTGAAAACAAAAACAAATCTAAACTCTTCATTTGACAGTCATGGGAATATTACTTTGACAATGTGTGTGGCTTTAGACCTGAAGTTGATTCAGCCTTTTGTTGACTGTAAATCAAAAGACTTGGATCTGGCAACAGGCAGTGATGACAAATCAATCATGAACAACAGTGTTCTTGAGAATCCCTTATCTAAAGTATTGGTTTTAAGAGAAAGGAAAGAGGTGCTTACCATCCATGTTTCACAATTGAATATGTTGTTTACCATCGCCCCTCTAAACAAGTATTGCTTTGTGTGTGTGAGATATAGAACTGGTGTTGAAATGTCTCTAAGCCTCCGTCACATTCTGAGTTAGACAATATATGTCAACTGTGCATATATTACCATTCTCCTCCACACTAAGCTAAAGGGGTGTATCAATCACTGGTGCGCTGGCTTCTGTGCTGCCACCTTGATGTAGCAGCCAAGCCACATCTGTCACTGCTGCAAGCAAAGACCCAAGATTATTTATGGGATCGTAAAGACTTGGTTTTGCACAGTAGGAAAAACAAAATAAAGCTTTATCTACAAGATCTTGGTCATTTCATACTCTGTGGCTCTAGAGAATGTTCCTCATCCCTGATCACAGTTTCATCTTAGTCGGTATGCATTTCCATATACATTTTGGGATAAATGGCTTGCTTCAGTAAGTACGGGATTTGGCTACGGCTGTGAGAACATTAGTGAACATCTTTCGCTTGGTGTCAGATTTTCTTATCATTACAGATATTGTCATTTACACAGGAAGTTATATCTCTGGGTATTTCACTCACTTACCATCAGGATAACGTTGAGATAGATGTGGACAACAGGAAGTTTCTAGACATTGCTGACATTTATTTTACCTTTATTTAATATGAGGAAGGCTATGAAATTGTTGCTTTTAAAGTTATACACTATAACACAAGTGATACTTCTCCAGCAATGCTTTTCAAAACTTTGCTTTTAAATGTTACAACGAGATTTCCGCTGTTTTGTATGAATGTAGCCTCTCGCTACAAAAAGGCAAATGGTAAATTCACACAAAGAACAGCAGAGGGCGGTAAAGTATTGACATTTTCACAGCAGGGTAGCCTCTGTAAATCCATGGGAAGTCACTGATGTCCAAGACTCAGGAATGACAGATTATCAAATCCAAATCAAATTTTATTAGTCACATGCGCTGAATACAACAGCTGTAGACCTTACAGTGAAATGCATACATACGAGCCCCTTGCCAAAAATGCAGTTTTAAAAAATATGGATAAGAATAAGAAATAAAAGTAACAAGTAATTAAAGAGCAGCAGTAAAATAACAATAACAAGACTATTTATAGGCGGGTACCGGTACAGAGTCAATGTGCTGGGGCACCAGTTAGTTGAGGTAATGTGTACATGTAGGTAGAGTTATTAAAGTGACTATGCATAGACAATAACAACAGAGAGTAGCAGCGTTGTAAAAGAGTGGTGGGGGCCAATGCAAATAGTCTGGGTAGCCATTTGATTAGGTGTTCAGGAGTCTTATGGCTTGGGGGTAGAAGCTGTTTAACCCTAGACCTACTCCAATTTGCATACCGCACAAACAGATCCACAGATGATGCAATCTCTATTGCACCTCACACTGCCCTCTCCCACTACTTGGCAAATGGAACACCTATGTGAGAATGCTATTCATGGACTACAGCTCAGCAATCAACACCATAGTGCCCTCAAAGCTCATCAATAAGCTAAGAACCCTAGGACTCAACACCTCCCTCTGCAACTGGATCCTGGACTTCCTGACGGGCCACCCCCAGGTGGTAAGGGTAGGTAACAACACATCTGCCACGCTGATCCTCAACACAAGGGCCCCTCAGGGGTGTGTGCTCAGTCCCCTCCTGTACTCCCTGTTCACTGATAACTGCACAGCCAGGCACGATTCCAACACCATTAAGTTTGCCAATGATATAACAGTAATAGGCCTGATCACCGACAAGACAGCCTACAGGGAGGAGGTCAGAGACCTGGCTGTGTGGTGCCAGGACATCAACCTCTCCCTCAAAGCGATCAAGACAAAGGAGATGATTGTGGACTACAGGAAAAACAGGACCGAGCACACCCCCATTCTCATTGACAGGGCTGTAGTGGAGCAGGTTGAGAGCTTCAAGTTCCTTGGTGTCCACATCAACAACAAACTAGAATGGTCGAAACACACCAAGACAGTCATGAAGAGGGTATGACAAAGCCTATTCCCCCTTAGGAAACTAAAAATATTTGGCATGTGTCCTGAGATCCTCAAAAGGTTCTACAGCTGCAACATCGAGAGACTGGTTGCATCACTGCCTGGTACGGCAATTGCTCGGCCTCTGACCGCAAGGCACCACAGAGGGTAGTGTGTACGGCCCAGTAAATCACTGGGGCTAAGCTGCCTGCCATCCAGGACCTCTACACCAGGCGGTGTCAGAGGAAGGCCCTGAAAATTGTCAAAGACCTCAGCCACCCCAGTCATAGACTGTTCCCTCTACTAACGCATGGCAAGCGGTACCGGATTGCCAAGTCTAGGACAAAAAGGCTTCTCAACAGTTTTTACCCCCAAGCCATAAGACTCCTGAACAGGTAATCAAATGGCTACCCGGACTATTTGCATTGTGTGTCCCCCCCCAACCCCTCTTTTACGCTGCTGCTACTCTCTGTTTATCATATATGTATAGTCACTTTACCTATACATTCATGTACATACTACCTCAATTGGGCCGACCAACCAGTGCTCCTTCACATTGGCTAACCGGGCTATCTGCATTGTGTCCCGCCACCCACAACCCGCCAACCCCTCTTTTACACCACTGCTACTCTCTGTTCATCATATATGCATAGTAACTTTAACCATATCTACATGTACATACGACCTCAATCAGCCTGACTAACCGGTGTCTGTACGTAGCCTCGCTACTTTTATAGCCTCGCTACTGTATATAGCCTGTCTTTTTACTGTTGCTTAATTTCTTTACTTACCTATTGTTCACCTAACACCTTTTTTGGAATATTGGTTAGAGCCTGTAAGCATTTCACTGTAAGGTCTACTACACCTGTTGTATTCGGCGCACGAGACAAATGAACTTGATATGAGACGGTGGTGCTAACATTATGTACAAAATAAGTAAAAATATAAGTTGCAAATAAACAAACAAAAAACACAATCAGTTGGGGACAAACATCTGCCTTCTTCCTCGGTGCCATTTTAATCTAAACTACCCCTCATCTTTGACTATAAGAAGGCATGTTTTATCAGTGAAGGCACGCAGGCTTTGGAAGCATGCATGCACTAACCTACTATGTAATTTCATCTTCCGTATAATGAGGCCAAAGTATCTATTGACTATCACATTGAAATTATTGTAACCCATATTGTAAAGCTATTTCTTACTAATCTCCATACAGTCTAACAGTGATTGTCAAGAAACCTCCTTCATAATCAGAGCTTTTTTACAATATTATTTTAGTACACAACTCGAGGCAATCTGTGATTACTACATTCATTTTTGGACTTTTAAATGAATGATATATACCCATTGATTCTTAAAAATATACAGTATAACTTGTAAATGTATCAGGAGCTTTGTTCAACTGTCGTACCCCATCAGAACCCAAAATATAAAGCTTATTTTACTCTATTGTTTGTAAACAAAGCAAATGTAAACGAACACTCTATAGACTCAAAACATGGTTAAAAATAAAAAATGTAATGGATAATGTAAGGTGAGGACCAAAGCACAGCACGTGTTGGTCATTTTAATGGTAAAGCTGAACACTATACAAGAAGCAACAACAGAAACAGCTCCGTCAGTTGCAAACCACACTAAAACAGAAATGAACTACCCACAACACACAGGTGGAAACAGGGTACCTAAGTATGGTTCTCAATCAGAGACAACGATAGACAGCTGCCTCTGATTGAGAACCATACTGGCCAAACAACACAGAAATCCAAAACATAGAAAATGAACATAGAATGCCCACCCTAGTCACACCCTGGCCTAATCAAAATAGAGAATAAAAGCCTCTTTATGGCCAGGGCCTGACAGATAATCAGTCCTTACATCCATAGCTCTTTCTATCACTCTTTTCTTCATCCCTCAGCTTTTTACCAAAACAGAGGCGGGGTTGACCACGTTATTGTTCGAACTGCAGATTGCCCCTTTAAAGTTCGGAGGCTCATTCATCTTTAATTAGCTTCGGTCCTGAGACATTCTTCAAGATCAGCTCTGAATTTTAAGAACCCTCGGAATGAAATCATTCACCATCCTACAGAACACCATTTCAGTTATGTGACTGATTATGAAGCGAAAAATACACAGTTGATGCTAAATGTTACTCCTAAGTTCAATTAAAGGAGATGTTAATATACATCTTTGTTGTTTTGACAGGTTATCCCATTAAACAATAAACTGTCTCATGTTCAGCTTGATCATGAGTAAGCATGATTGCTTTCCATTTTACTCGGTCATGTCTAGTAAATCCTGAGCAGTGCAATCATTAGCTTGTAAAAGAGAATATGAAGTGCTACTCAATTAAATTATAATGGTATCACAATGGATCAAAAATGGTAGTCATTGGATGCAAGGGGCTAAATCATGAGATATAATGGCTGTTGCTTGTGTCTTGAATTAAGGATAACATGTTCAATATACACGCCATAACCATGATCTTTCTCGTTGGTTAGCTTGCCTTTGTTGGGATACTGTATCGGGATATGTTTTCAATGGATGACTTTTGTTTTTAGCCCTCAGGAAAGAGTGTCTGTGTAGCCAGGGCATTCAGCCGGGCCTACATTTAATCTGATTTAAACAGTTAGGCCCAACCAAGCCTCTGTCTTTATCAACTCTACCATCAGAGATGTGATGCCCTTCACATACACATTTGGAGTTAGGAGATAACACTGTGGGACTATATTGAGGTGACTTTCTAGCAGAGCATGCAGAGAAGATCAATGGAAAAGAAGAGGGAACACCTCCTGGATGTGATTATAATTCATTGAATAGCGATCAAAACAGAGACAGAGTAGAGTGTTGGATTACTTGACATTAAGATCGTTAGATTGAGACATGGTTGGGGGGAATGGGATGGAAGGTTGGGGGTGGAGGGCCACTCTTTATATTGCATTTATTATCACTTACTCTGTATTTCTTCTTTATTTATTTTTGAGTGGCAGCCTATGTGTACATGTTTTATAAACATATAATTTGAAATTAATAATGTACCTGTAACCTCAAAAAAAGAACATAACATTTTGTCCCAAAAAAAAGGTGAGGTTTCACCTTAGAGATGAGGGCCACCAGAGAGACTAGTGAGCACCACTGGGATATCAGAAGAACTGGAGACTGCGTCCAAGATGTCCGACCATTGTTTTCAAGATAATCTACTCACTTTCGCATATGCCGATTCATTCACGTCTATATCCGGGTTGCATCCGGTTTATACGGACCAACATCACATGCACACTAGCATTCAGTGCGCACAGGGAGAAGCGCGAGTAGCAACAAAGTCATCACATCATCCAAACACATGGCAGACGTTGGATGAATATAAAATGTTAATATCTTCGGCTGTGAGTGATGGGAGGAAAAAAATGGATGTCTTCTGCACAAAGGTGATGACTAAAGTATCTTATTAGGAATTTTAGGACTTCTCTGTGGCCATCTATGGAAATTGTTTTCTGGGCCGGGCGTCAGTTACACTGCAACACCTTCGCAAAACAGTAGGAGTAGTCAAAAACGTACTTTTAGACCCCAGCAATATTTACCACTCTCTGAGGCCAAGGCTCCTAGACCCCAGCAATATCACCAGTCGCTGAGGCCAAGGCTCCTAGACCCCAGCAATATCACCAGTCGCTGAGGCCAAGGCTCCTAGACCCCAGCAATATCACTATAAAAAGCCATTTAGAAAATTAAAAACTCACATCGATTGATACTACTGTATCGTGAAGCCTAAAGGCATAGAGCTCTCCTGTTCTTTTCCAGATAGGGTCTTTTTACTTGTATCAGTAAGAACTCTAATGGCAACCATCATCACTCCTCTATTATGTTTGTTTTGCCATGGTCCCTGACATCAGTGTCCATCCCTCTCTCGGTTATAAACATGCCTGCAAACCTTATGTGGCGAGGCCCAGTACAGTGAATGGATGTTCATTAAAGCAACAGCATACCACTGCTGGCTTGCTTCTGAAGCTAAGCAGGGTTGGGGCTGGTCAGTCCCTGGATGGGAGACCAGATGCTACTGGAAGTGGTGTTGGAGGGCCAGTAGGAGGCACTCTTTCCTCTGGTCTAAAAAATATCCCAATTCCCCAGGGCAGTGAATGGGGACACTGCCCTGTGTAGGGTGCTGTTTTTTGGATGGGAAGTTAAACAGGTGTCCTGACTCTCTGAGGTCATTAAAGATCCCATGGCACTTATCATAGGGGTGTTAACTCTGGTGTCCTGGCTAAATTCCCAATCTGGCCCTCAAACAATCACGGTCACCTAATAATCCCCAGTTTACAAGTGGCTCATTCATCCCCCTCCTCTCCACTGTAACTATTCCCCAGGTTGTTGCTCTAAATGAGAACGTGTTCTCAGTCAACTTACCTGGTAAAATACATTTTAAAAATAAGTTACCAATGTGATGAGCTGTCCCCCAGGCAGTGGGGCTAGGCAACACATCTGCCACGGGGGCCCCTCAGGGATATGTGCTTTGTTCTCTCCTGTGCTCCCTATTCACCCACAACTGTGTGGCCGTGCACGACTCCAGCACTATCATTAAGTTTGCTCACGACACGATGCCCCCATCGACGGAGCTGGTCGAGAGCCTCAAGTTCCTCGGTGTCCACTTCACTAAGGAATTAACATGGTTCATACACACCGACACAGTCATGAAGAAGGCACGGAAATACTTCCCCCTCAGGAGGCTGATAAGATTTGTCATGGGCCCTCAGATCCTCAAAAAGTTCTACAGCTGCTTGGTATGGAAACTGCTTGTCATCCGTCCGCAAGGCGCAACAGAGGGTAGTGTGTACGGCCCAGGACATCACTGGGTCCGAGCTCTCTGCCATCCAGGACCTCTATACCAGGCGGTGTCAGAGGAAGGTCCTAGAAATTCAAAGACTCCAGTCACCCAAACGTGACTCTAAACTGATAGTGTTAGCTAGCAAGAGTGGGCAAGTTAGCTGGTCCTGCTGTTGGACGTATCACCACGCAGACTATGTTTTCTACTGTGATTGGTCAACAACTATACTTTTCTCCTCCTCGGCTGAGCGGCTTCCACGGCACGTGCACCGCCGACCGCTCTTCCTGGATAGAATTTCGCCATTGCACATCAACTCTGTACTGGTACCACAGCTATGGTATACAGCCAAGTTATCATTACTCATTGTGTATTTATTCCTTGTGTTATAATTTTTTATATAATTTTTCACTCTGCATTGTTGTGAAGGGCCCATAGGTAAGTGTTTCACTGTTAGCCTACACCAGGGCTCTCCAACCCTGTTCCTGGAGAGCTAACGTCCTGTAAGTTTTCACTCCAACCCCAATCTAACGATTCTAATAATTAGCTGACTGATAAACTAAATCAGGTTAGTTACAAAACCTACTGGATGGTAGCTCTCTAGAGACAGGGTTGGAGATCCCTGCTCTATACCTGTTGTTTATGAAGTGTATGACATATACAATCTGATTTGAACAGGAAACATTTTACTGAAACATGGAGGCACTACCATTTTAGTTACCCGTCGCAAAATACTTTGACATGTTTTCTGTTGCTAGTCTAATGAACATGACCCAGCTCTGTGCTGTCAGAATAAAGGAGGAGGAGTTACGTGGTGGTGGAGTTCGCCCAGAGGTCACTGAAGCATGTCAGGTGTGACCAGGGGAGAGGTGCCAGCCAATTGGACATGTCTGTCATTACCAAGACGCTTGGGACGGGGTGACATGACATCAGAGCCTCTGTGATCAGTCTAGTAGAGTGTACAGCACAGTCCATTTGGAAGGTATTCAGCCTTATACCCAATAAGACTTGAGGCTGCCAAAGGTGCTTCAACAAAGTACTGAGTAAAGGGTCTGAATACTTATGTAAATGTAATATTTCCGTTTTTTATTTGTTCTAAATTAGCAAAAATGTCTAAACCTGTTTTTGTTTCATCATTATGGGGTATTGTGTGTAGATTGATGAGGGGAAAAAACAGTTGAATCAACTTTAGAATAAGGCTGTAACTTATCAAAATGTGGAAAAAGTCAAGGGGTCTGAATACTTTCCGTATGCACTGTATCTTGGGTAATTTGTTTTCTGTACTGTTCTCTGACTGCTCTGTTCTTTGGGTCACATTGCAACCTCCAGAACACCAGAAGCACAGCCTCAGTCGCTATATATCATAATGGCAGATTTGATACAACAGTGCAGTAGTCTTCTCAATCTCACCTCAGTTCGATTTTCTTTTTGGTAGGCACAAAGGCCAAAAGAAAGACTGATTCAAATGAGTTCACAAGCTCAAGGAAAAAGAGTTAGGCCTTAATCAATACCTAGCACAATAAACATACCTCAACCTAATAGAGGTGCTCCCGTGCTCTCGCACTGTCTCTGCTCAAACTTTTCAGGCATCTGAAAGTCATGGCGGGGTGGGCGGTGGTATTGCTGGGAATGGTGTGATCTGATTCCTGGGACAAAGGTTTCTGCTAATGAAACTGTCGCAAGGAGTGGAATATAGTGCTTCATTTTCAACCCTTTGCTGCTGTGCCCATCTCTCACTCTCTCTCTCTCTCTCTCTGTCTCTTTCATTTATTCATCTGGTATATACATATAGATTGCATTTGGTTTACTGTTACAGTGCTATTTGGGTTGTTATTTGGATTCGTTCCGACCTTTTTTGTGTTGTTATTTTTTTGTGTAAATATTTGTGTGCTTGTTTGACATTTTACGGCATTGTTAGGAGCTAGTAACATAAGCATTTCACTGCACCCGCTATAACATCTGCTAAACTGTGTATGTGACCAATAGGATTTGATCTCTTTTTTCTTTCTTCTTTACCAGTCTGTGCCCTACTTTCTCCTGAACTCTGTGGCAAGGTGTCCTGAATGTCACAGACAGAAGTTCTGTTGTCTTAAAGCGACATCACAAACCAAAGTCAACATCCCTGGCCATCAATTCTGTTGCTCCGGCTATATGCCACAATAGAAAAAGAGTGGAAAAGAGCACCATATAATTTCCAGATTTGCGGTGATAATCTTTAATGTTATTTTGGGGATGAGCCAACACACATTTGAGTGAGAATCCAATTTACATTTGAGGGAGAATCCAACTCATCTTTGAGGGAGAATCCAACTCATCTTTGAGGGAGAATCCAACTCACCTTTGAGGGAGAATCCAACTCTCCTTTGAGGGAGAATCCAACTCACCTTTGAGGGAGAATCCAACTCTCCTTTGAGGGAGAATCCAACTCACATTTGAGGGAGAATCCAACTCACCTTTGAGGGAGAATCCAACTCACATTTGAGGGAGAATCCAACTCACATTTGAGGGGAGGGAGAATCCAACTCACTCCAACTCACATTTGAGGGAGAATCCAACTCAACATTTGAGGGAGAATCCAACTCACATTTGAGGGAGAGTCCAACTCACATTTGAGGGAGAATCCAACTCACATTTGAGGGAGAGTCCAACTCACATTTGAGGGAGAATCCAACTCACATTTGAGGGAGAGTCCAACTCACATTTGAGGGAGAATCCAACTCACATTTGAGGAGGGAGAGTCCAACTCACATTTGAGGGAGAACTCACATTTGAGGGAGAATCCAACTCACATTTGAGGGAGAGTCCAACTCACATTTGAGGGAGAATCCAACTCACATTTGAGGGAGAATCCAACTCACATTTGAGGGAGAGTCCAACTCACATTTGAGGGAGAATCCAACTCACATTTGAGGGAGAATCCAACTCACATTTGAGGGAGAATCCAACTCACATTTGAGGGAGAATCCAACTCACATTTGAGGGAGAATCCAACTCACATTTGAGGGAGAGTCCAACTCACATTTGAGGGAGAGTCCAACTCACATTTGTTCATGTGTTTTTTCTATGCACTTATTTCACAATCTAATTCCTTTCCTTTGGTAGAGAAGACTCTGAAGGTGGAAATAGAAGCACATGTTAAATGCGTCTCCTTCTTCTGATAGATTCTGCGAACAGACAAAATCAACAAGAGAACACACTAGCAGCACTTTACGATGTGCGTTTCAACTTCTAGCACTCTGGCTCATCAAAACAAAAATAAACTCACTGAAATGAACAATGCACAGCGCACGCAATTTTGGACAAATGAACTGTTCTATTTTCACTGGCATTGTGACAGATTGAATGTATTTGATGCATTTTGTTTGCTAAACAGAACATTAATTATCAGCACGTTGTCTTAGATAAATGAGTTTGAGTAGGAGGAAAAACAACATAAAAAGGGCTTTTGTTTTCTATAAGTAGTCATTGGACCTAATGTATTATAACAGATAGTGCGCAGCAGATAATAGTTTTTTGACAGTAGTCTTCAACACTGCCAAGAATTCTGTGTCCTAAATTGAACCTTTGCTGAGGATTTTGAGTAGAACGGAGACGTGAAGCCGGGGGGAATCGGGGTCTGGATCCTAAAAGCCCACTGAGGCTCTCTGTTTTTCTGGCCGCGATGTGACAGTCAGGAACAGGTGCAGGAGCTTTCAAATGTATTATTGGGGAAATTCCCTTGTCTTTGTGATCATGGCTTTTTCACTGAGGGACAGATATTCTCCCAAGGTTTGTGTTGAGTTGATTGAGGCTCATGAGAAAAAGTGGAAAGTATTATCACACATAGCAATCATCACTGATATGTCATTAACCTCCAGCATCTGCAACTTCGATGACACGTTCTGTAATTTCCTCCCCCTCTTTCCCTTCCTCCCCCTCTTTCCCCCTCGTCCCGGCACAACATTCAGGAGACACCGTGCCCAGGATACGGATGCAGGATTACTGTCAATACGTTGGCTCCCACAGCTCATTCTGACATTGGTTGCCGCATAATTATGTCCTGCTGTACCTGTCATCCAACACTGGCATAAAGTATCGACATCCACATGGCTCCGTATGAGAACAGCATCCATTTTAGGTCAGCATCACATAGAAGTTGGAAGTTGTGTTGAACTCATACAAACATCTCTCATCCAGAGTTTGCTTCACTGGACTTGGTGTAAAAATCAGACAAACATGGTGTCAACAGTTGAATCATTGGGTCTATAGCTGGCTACGTCAGTCATAGTGAGTAACTTGCTAACAATAATAATATTGAAATATTATAGCCAAACACACTATGCTTTGAATTAGGTCATCCTCTGATTGGTTGAAGGTGATCCAATTGCTGACAAATCAATATTAAATAATGCACTTCATTACAGATGTATGCTCAAGCGGTTTGAATGAATAGGAAAGCCAGACTGATATGTGAAGTGGAACAGGAATAGTAAACAACGATCAGGCAAATCTTTACAAGGCCCCTAAAGCCTTTAAACCTCATCTCTAAAGTCAACAGAAAATAATATCTCCCTTCATGTTCAGCTCAGCAAGTCACAGGAACAGAAAACTGTTAGGTGGCAAGACAGTCAGTCTGAACCTGTAATTCAAACATAATTCACCTTTTGACTAACGTTCTCAGTTGTTCTCTCACTGCTGTCCCATAACACTTTCCATCTAATTTCACCTCACGAAGACAGCAAAAACGAAAGGGAGGAGATTTGTACTTAGCTCTTGAGGGAATCTGTGATTTTTTTGCCAACTGCCTTCACTGTGTTTACATTGCCAGCTTTCAAGAAACTGACAAGATTGGAAAGTTGGAAAGAAAGTGACAAGAAGCACAAAACACAATATGAAGCTCAGTCTGCCACAATCTGTTCCATTGTTGGTTGCAAACATTTAGGCTACTCCCCTGGACATGCGCCATTAATTACAAAACTGAACCATTTTCTCCAGTCTGTCAGTCATTTGATTTAGTTTCCCCACAGACAAATATAAATGAGTTGAAGTAATTATGCTAAATGGTTGTATCAGAGGACTACTGTCAACAGAGCAACACTGAAAGCTCCTCTGTCTCTTGTTGCTCTGGCTGGCTAGCAGATAATAATACATGTTGATATTTCAAGTGTCTCCAGTGTCTGTCATTCTGTTCGGACCTGTGTGCTGTGCAGCTTGTTGGGGAAACTTGGCGGCTTTAATTATGTCTACATGACAGATGTTACAGAATTGCAGAGCTCCTTGTCACAGAAACTTCAGCAGGAGGGACTAGGGTGTCAAAGAGAGGTGGCAGACTTGTCAAAAAATCTGCCAGATGTTATGTCATGGAAATAAAATAAACAAATCACTTGATTTTAAGAAGCCAATTTACCAGCATCTGAAGTGCAGCCTTTGCTTGCAGCAATTTCTTTAATTACATATTTATACATAGATTTAATTCAACAAAATTATTACATGAGAAATAGGCTGGGTAATAACAACACACCATTGCATTAAAAACTAGGGGTTTTAAAGGTCATGGCAAGAATGTTCCCTGTCTATAAATGTACGATCATTTACTCTACAAAAAACGGAAGCAACACCCCAGGATGCTTCAGAGCTGAGTGTGACGGTGAAGGGCAGTCTGGAGTTTATATCATACCTAATTTTGTTTTTATATTAAGAATATCATATTTTCCACCACTTTTCTCAGAAAATGACATTTTTTGATAAAACAAAACATTAGAGTGCATTCTGAAAGAATTCAGACCACCTGACTTATTTCACATGTTGATGCGTTTGATACGTTCCATGTTGATACGATACCCTTATCCTAAAATGTCATTTAAAAAAAATATTATTATCAATCTACACACAATACCCCATAATGACAAAGCTAAAACAGGTTTTTAGAATTTGTTGCAAATTTATAATAAAAAAATAAACATTCCATTCAATAATTTAACACATTAAATCTGATGTTTCTATGTCAAAGTGTTTTGTTATATTTCAGTCTTCTGTGATGTGTATATAAAGTGTAATGCAAACTATAAATGTAAAACATTTCAACTCTTATATCTGAGTACAGGTGTCTTCTTCTTATGCCCATAACCATGTGTGTGAGGTGTATACAGTCATGGCCAAAAGTTTGGAGAATGACACAAATTAATTTTCACAAAGTCTGCTGCCTCAGTGTCCTTAGATATTTTTTGTCAGATGTTACTATGGAATATTGAAGTAAAATTAGAAGCATTTCATAAGTGTCAAAGGCTTTTATTGACAATTACATGAAGTTGATGCAAAGAGTCAATATTTGCAGTGTTGACCCTTTTTTTTCAAGACCTCTGTAATCCGCCCTGGCATGCTGTCAATTAACTTCTGGGCCACATCCTGACTGATGGCAGCCCATTCTTGCATAATCAATGCTTGGAGTTTGTCAGAATTTGTGGGTTTTTGTATTTCCACCCTCCTCTTGAGGATTGACCACAAGTTCTCAATGGGATTGAGGTCTGGGGAGTTTCCTGGCCATGGACCCAAAACATTGATGTTTTGTTCCCCGAGTCACTTAGTTATCACTTTTGCCTTACGGCAAGGTGCTCCATCATGCTAGAAAAGGAATTGTTTTGTCACCAAACTGTTCCTGGATGGTTGGGAGAAGTTGCTCTCAGAGGATGTGTTGGTACCATTCTTTATTCATGGCTGTGTTCTTAGGCAAAATTGTGAGTGAGCCCACTCCCTTGGGCGAGAAGCAACCCCACATATGAATGGTCTCAGGATGCTTTACTGTTGGCATGACACAGGACTGATGGTAGCTCTCACCTTGTCTTCTCCGGACAAGCTTTTTTCCGGATGCCCCAAACAATCAGAAAGGGAATTCATCAGAGAAAATGACTTTACCCCAGTCCTCAGCAGTCCAATCCCTGTACCTTTTGCAGAATATCGGTCTGTCCCTGATGTTTTTCCTGGAGAGAAGTGGCTTCTTTGCTGCCCTTCTTGACACCAGGCCATACTCCAAAAGTCTTCGCCTCACTGTGCATGCAGATGCACTCACATCTGTCTGCTGCCATTCCTGAGCAAGCTCTGTACGGGTGTTGCCCCGATCCCGCAGCTGAATCAACTTTAGGTGACGATACTGGCGCTTGCTGGACTTTCTTGGGCACCCTGAAGCCTTCTTCACAACAATTGAACCACTCTCCTTGAAGTTCTTGATGATCCGATAAATGGTTGTTTTAGGTGCAATCTTACTGGCAGCAATATCCTTGCCTGTGAAGCCCTTTTTGTGCAAAAGCAATGATGACGGCATGTGTTTCCTTGCAGGAAACCATGGTTGACAGAGGAAGAACAATGATTCCAATCACCACCCTCCTTTTGAAGCTTCCAGTCTGTTATTCGAACTCAATCAGCATGACAGAGTGATCTCCAGCCTTGTCCTCGTCAACACTCACACCTGTGTTAACGAGAGAATCACTGACATGATGTCAGCTGGTCCTTTTGTGGCAGGGCTGAAATGCAGTGGAAATGTTTTTCGTGGATTCAGTTCATTTGCATGGCAAAGAGGGACTTTGCAATTAATTGCAATTCATCTGATCACTCTTCATAACATTCTGGAATATATGAAAATTGCCATCATACAAACTGAGGCAGCAGACTGTGAAAATTAATATTTGTGTCATTCTCAAAACTTTTGTCCACGACTGTACTTTTGTTTCAAAGTAGATTAGTTTAAGATTACCAAGAAACACTCCGTTTGACCCGGATTTAGCCCACTGCAGTATATTGTATTAGGCTATACGTTATTGCTGTATTTGTCTTATGCCCTATAGAAATAAAATACCATGTGTCATTACAATTGGTCAATAGGCCAAACAATATGAATGTGTGTTGCAGAAAAGGTTAAGTAGGGTTAGCCTGCTAATATTAGTCTCACTACTCATGTGTATGCTGTCCACCAATAATTAGGATTTCAATCCAAAGTTGGATATTTGCGCATGCATGCAGCTTCAGAGACTTATTTTAAAGTTTAATTAGCTACTAATTGTTTACCTCAAATGTCAGCTTCAATATTTGCCATAGTTAATATGCATACATGAAATGTCATTATTATTATGGGGAGGTGTGTTTGCCTGACGACTGATCCTGAATTGAATTCCCCTGCTCTATCGATCGCTCTAAACATTGCCTGAAACTGCCATCCTAGAAATGTTTTTTTACTGACGTCAAAATGATGGGCATTGTCCAAAACAATTTAATCAGCGATTGGATAATCTCAAATCAATCGGAATATCAAAGCTAATGAAAAAGCCAAAGCCAAACCTAGGGCTGTGGCGGTCATGACATTTTGACAGACGGTTATTGTCATGCAAAATATTGCCGGTCTCACAGTAATTAACTGTTAATTAACAAAACACATTTAGCATCTCCAGGCCTCCACACATACAAGCCTCTGATGTGCTCTTTAAGAACATGTACACTTTAAAAAGTCTAATAAATCAATTGAATATACACCATCACAATAAATCCATTATTTATTTTAGGCAGGTCTAAAGAAACATGATATGAAGAAAATGTATTTCAGAAGAACAGAATATGAGTTGGCCTACTGTATGTTCTGTCTATGCTTCATGCCATAGGCTGTAGGTTTGTTCATTTAGCAGACAATATTTGCTTATAAGTTCCTGCCATTATTTTATATTATGTGATTTTATAGTAAGAATAATATTGAATATAGTAGAAAGGTTATTTTTCCCATTCTGGAGCGAGAGTGTGCATATGAAGTGGCTATGTTGAGCATAAATCATGATCATTTGAAACAGGTCCTATATGCTAGATTTAGAGTTATTTGGAAACTTGAGTTGTGAAAAAAAAAAAGATAGATGGGGTGCGTGATGTGACTATAGGCTGTTGATAATTTGAGAAAGTCGGGAAAAAAGCTTGTGCTCTATTCCTTGCCTCGGGCTGCGTTGTTCTCTCATCAAGTGATCATATTTTCACCCATCAGACTATTCAAATCAAATTGTATGTGTCACATGCGCCAAATATGACCTTACATTCTCAATTTAATTTAGAATGGCACATTATCAAATGGGTAAGATAATATATCTATATTTTTTAAATGGCATTCATATGCCATTGAATAGCGCGACAAGTGATATTCTGCCCAAACTCTGTATGTCATGGGCTCTCTAACCCTGTTCCTGCAGCTACCCAGTGCTTAATTTGGGAAACCAAGTTAAATCTGTTGGGGAATTTGGATAGTAACATGCTTTCACAATGATATTTCACAACATATTTCATGAAACTGTTGACAGGCCCTCTCTCTGTGCACTTGAGAAAGGAATGAAGGAGAGAGGGGAGGAGATGGAAACATATGGTGGTGAGATATTCTGTAGCTAAAGGTTATGTGTCAGCCTATTAATTATGAAAATATACAAAATGCCCTATTACTAGGCTATTCAAAATCAAAAAATACAAATTCACTATAATTGTAGGCTAACTCTGAATTTGTTTAATTTAGGCTAGACTAATTATGTACCAAAGATATCTTAAATCTGTATTTTTTCTTATTTTTTTCTGCCATGTAATATGTGGTAGGCTATGTATTGTATAACGCACAACCATTATTTTAATTCCGTTTTTTTTTTTCGTGCTTGGGCTCATATAGCCCTATTGTCACACCCTGACCATAGTTTGCTTTGTATGTTTCTATGTTTTGGTTGGTCAGGGTGTGATCTGGTTGGGCATTCTATGTTTATTGTCTAGTTTGTCTAGTTCTATGTTTGGCCTGATATGGTTCTCAATCAGAGGCAGGTGTTCGTCATTGTCTCTGATTGGGAACCATATTTAGGTAGCCTGGGTTTCACTGTGTGTTTGTGGGTGATTGTTCCTGTCTCTGTGTTTTGCACCAGATAGGGCTGTTTTGAGTGCTCACATTTCATTGTTTTGTAGTTTATTCATGTATAGTTTTCCTTTATTAAACAAACATGAATCATCATCACGCCGCATTTTGGTCCGCCTCTCCTTCAGCTAAAGAGAACCGTTACAGAATCACCCACCACAACAGGACCAAGCGGCGTGGTAACGGGCAACAGCAACGCAAACAGGAATGGACATGGGAGTACGGTTTGGACTGCAAGAGTATGGACTATACTTCTTGGGTAGAGATAGACAAGTGGGTGGTCGACCCAGGGAGAGTGCCGGAGCCCGCCTGGGATTCGATGGAGCAGTGCGCGGAAGGTTATCGGAAAATGGAGTTGGTGAAGCAAGCACGGCGGGTGGACGGAAGCGAGACCGGACAGGCACCTTGTTATGCTGTGAAGCGCACAGTGTCCCCAGTGCAGGTGCATAGCCCGGTGCGGTACATTCCAGCTCCGTGTATCGGCCGGGCTAGAGTGAGCATTGAGCCAAGTGCCATGACGCCGGTTCTACGCAGCTGGTCTCCAGTGCGTCTCCTTGTCCCGGCTTACATGGCACCAGCTTTGCGCAAGGTGTCCCCGGTTCGCCTGCATAGCCCAGTGCGGGCTATTCCACCTCGCCGCACTGGCAGGGCGACCGGGACCATTCAACCGGGTAAGGTTGGGCAGGCTCGTTGCTCAAGAGCTCCAGTGCGCCTGCACGGTCCGGTCTATCCAGTACCACCTCCACACCCCAGCCCTCCGGTAGCAGCTCCCCCCACCAGGCTTCCTGTGCGTGTCCTTGGCCCAGTACCACCAGTGCCAGCACCACGCAGCCTACAGTGCGCCTCGCCTCTCCAGCGCTGCCGGAGTCTCCCGCTAATCCAGCGCAACCAGAGTCTCCCGCCTGTTCGGCGCTACGAGAGCTACTCAGTCCAGCGCCTCCAGTGCCACCCGTCTGCCCAGCGCCGCCAGTGCCACCGTCTGCCCAGCGCCTCCCGTCTGCCCAGCGCCGCCCGTCTGCCCAGCGCCGCCCGTCTGCCCAGCGCCGCCCGTCTGCCCAGCGCCGCCAGTGCCGCCAGTCTGCCAGGAGCCGCCAGTCTGCCAGGAGCCGCCAGTCTGCCAGGAGCCGCCAGTCAGCCCAGAGGCGCCAGAGCCCCTCTGTCCCGAGCAGCTGCCCCTCTGTCCCGAGCAGCTGCCCCTCTGTGTAAGTCGCTCAGGATAAGAGCGTCTGCTAAATTACTAATGTTAAAAATAATGGGTCAAATGAAGGGTTGGCTAGTTTAAATGAGGAGCTGGCTAGCTAGAAAGGTCCATTTTAATGCAATGTGGACCCTGAATGACAAACTATATTTAGTTTATGCATTTATTGAGAGGAATGGATCACAGACCACTGCTTTAGCTATAGCCAACCAACCATAGCAGCAGATGGGAACTTGCTTGGCTATCACCAGAATTCTAATCACCTGTTCACACACCTACATGTCATCATCCCACACTATTTAGTTCAGTTCCTTGCACCCTATCACTGTGAGGTATTGTTTGTTTTTGAGACATGTTTTTGGAGTGCTGTTTTCCCCGCCCCATCCTTCTCGCCTCCCGTGTATGATAGTTTTTGCCTGCCTCACTCACAACGCCTTTTGCCTATTTCCTGCCTGTACTGTTGCCATTTTTGGACCTACCATGTATGACTTTCTGCCTGCCCCTGGACCCAGCTACCTGCCTCCTCCTATGGTCCCTTGCATTAAACATCTGCTGCGCTCTGCACTTGAAACCAGCTCCCTCGTCTCCCTCGTGTTCATTACAGAACCCAGGAGCATTGACTTCACTCATGAATAAATGTGCCGCTCATGTGTCCCTTTGAGTGTGTGCAAAGCTACCGTTGTTTTCACCTATCTCTTATTAACCTATCTTGTCTACCTTTTGTACATTTGTAAGGAATATTTTTAATCCAAAGAGCATGTTAATAGCAAATAATGATGTAAAAAAATGTAATCGGTAGGGCTGGTTGGCTTTGGACAAAATGGTGGGTGTTGTATGAAGGCGTTAACTCTTCTCTCCGTTATTCATGGTTATGTGAACTCATTGAAGGGTTACTATACCAGACTGATGTTACATGTTTGTGAATTCAAAGTCTTCGGTATACCTGGGGAGATTCCATTTACAGCATAATGAACGGGTGAAATATACAATGCGTTCATTCTCTTTCAAAGGGGGTCGCTGTGCTGTCTACCAAGACCTAAATGATTCATGTGTATCAGTAGAGGGATGAGGAGGAGGAGACATACAGCTTTATATCTTTATCCTCTATTGACCTGCGGTTATGGCGAGAGATGTGAGCGGCAAGCTGAATGTTTTCCATATAGGCTACATACTTGCTGATATTTAGGATTTTATCATATTGTAAAATCACCTTAAATGTATTTAGGATTTTATCATATTGTAAAATCACCTTAAATGTATTTCGATTTTTAATTGATCCACTATTAAATTATTTTAATCCAAACACTGTCAGATTTCAAAAAGGCTTTACAGCGAAAGCAGACCATGTGATTATCTAAGGACAGCGCCCTGCATACAAACACATGAAAATCATTTTTCAACCAGGAAGGTGCGACACAAGTCAGAAATAACAATATAATAAATGCCTTACCTTTGAAGATTTTTTTCTTTTTGCAATCCCAAGTGTCTCAGTGAATGGTCGTTTTGTTTGATAAATTCCTTCTTTATACCCCCAAAATGTCAATTTATTTGTCGGTTTTTATTCAGAAATACTACAAAGTATCTAAGTTACCTGTAAACTTGGTCCAAACATTTCAAACAACGTTCCTTATCCAACCTCAGGTATCCTAAAATGTAAATAATCGATAAAATTTAAGAGTTATACCGAATACCGAAGAAAAATAACACGGAGCGCGCTCCTGTTCACGCGCACAAGAATAGTAGGGACCTTCAGAGTGACACATGGAATGAATAGCACTACTTCTTAATTTCTCAAAAGAAAAACATTGACCAATTTCTAAAGATAGTTGACATCTAGTGGAAGCCATAGGAACACTAACCAGGTTCCTAATAATAAGGGTATCCCATAGAAACCATTGGGAAATCCTATGACCTCAATTTCCCTGGATGGTTTGTCCTCGGGGTTTCGGCTGCCAAATCAGTTCTGTTATACTCACCGACATTATTATATATGCATATCCTAGCTTCTGGGCCTGAGTAACAGGCAGTTTACTTTGGGAACGCTTTTCATCCGGACGTCAAAATACTGCCCCCTAGCCTTTTAAATGACATTCTCAGTCATAGCATTGTCCTCTAAAACTTTTCATAGTACTCTGTTTTAATTTCTTTGCTCAACACCACTTTATGAAAAGACTTGGGGCATTGATAACACTGTCTAATTTCAGTTGTCTGTTCGGTCTTAGACTCATTCATCATGGAGACAGGCTACTGAAGGAGCTAGTCTACCACAAAGCCGTCTACAGCACAGATATCGATCTGGTCATAGCCTCAATGCAGGTCTAGATGAGTAACCGCCTCAGTATTCTGTGAGTCTTTAGTGTCGCAGGTCTGTGTTCCACGTGGAGCAGATGTGTAAACCAATCAATCAAATGTATTCAAAGTCCTTTGCAACAGTAAGCCGGCCTAGACCACAAGGAGCAAGCAGAAGTGTCAACATTGGAACATTAGAATGGAGTGTAAACGTGTCAATATTGGAACGTTAGAATGGAACATTTGTGTCCATATTGGAACGTTAGAATGGAGCGTTTGTGTCAATATCATCACTTTAGAATGGAACATTTGTGTCCATATTGGAACGTTAGAATGGAGCATTTCTGTCAATATTGGAACGTTGGGATGGAACATTTGTGTCTATTGGAACGTTGGAAAGGAGCAGTTGTTTCAATATTGGAATGTTAGAATGGAGCGTAAATGTGTCAATATTGGAATGTTAGAATGGAGCGCAAGCGTGTCTATTGGAATGTTAGAATGGAGCTTAAATGTCAATATTGGAACGTTAGAATGGAGCGTAAACGTGTCAATATTGGAACGTTAGAATGGAGCGTAAACGTGTCAATATTGGAATGTTAGAATGGAGCTTAAATGTCAATATTGGACCGTTAGAATGGAGCGTAAATGCGTCAATATTGGAACGTTGGAATGAAGCGCTTGTGTCATTATTCAGGATGTGTACAGAAGATAATAACTCAGAGGGCCTGTCACTGTGCCCTCTAGGAATTCAGCTCTTGTTTGATATCCTAGGCAAAGTGATAAGTAAATCACCTGTAGGTTGATCTACCCCTCACCTCCACCTCAAGATCCAATCAAATAAACAAGCACTGAATCACCTACGGTTTATAACCAGTTTAAACTATTTGTAGCTTCATCCTTGACATTCATGCCGTTTGAAAATCAATGTAGTTGTAGCTTATTGAATTTGGCAGCTCCACAATCTATCTCCAATTTTTAACTCTGCTACGGAACATTTCCAATGAGTGTCTTGTTGCCACAGCATTTTAGGAGCAAAACAGAGTTACACCTATTCATTTGAATGGTGCATATTCACATTTCATATTTGGATGTGGGCTACATTGAGCTTTCAGCATTGAGTCAATCCTCTGAAACGGGAAGCCCCTAATTCCAGTAATTAATTCAAATGTGAGGGATAATAAGGGACGCTGTGGACGTCTTGTTTCACCAACAGAAACAAGAGGGTGCAGAGTTGATTTCCAATTAGGGGGCATTTAACAGCTATTCTAATAAGCTCTCAGACAGACAATGAGGACAATTGGGGCGATGTCTGACAGATACTTCCTGGGAAACATTTTCATTGGGGACTATTCCTTCACATTAATTGTTTAGGAAGCCTTTTCGCAGACTGTGTCATCACTAAATGTCATCAGCCATGTCTCAAAATGGAGAAACTGCTTTTTAAACTATTTTTATGTTGTTGTTTTTTTAACTGCTCTATGCCCATTCACATTGATGTTTGTACTGGTCTGAAAATTTGATTTGAGATTAGAGGTAGAAGATAACCCATGTTCGCTTGATTAAGGACCTAAGAGAATTGTTGTTCTCTAAAGCAATTATTCTGAAGACAATTAATGATTCGCAATATACATTTGTACAATAAACCCATATCAAATCTCACAGGCACAGTATATTGCAATTAGTGTAAGATTTTGTATTTGTGGCGGCAGGTAGCCTAGTGGATAAGAGGGTTAGGCCAGCAACTGAAAGGTTGCTGGTTCAAATCCCCAAACTAATTATCTGTTGAAGTGCCCTTGAGCAGGGGACTTAAAGGAAAACTCCACCCAAAAACTATATTTTGGTGTTTGTTTTTGCCAAATTCTCTAAAATGACTTTAGAGGCTGCTTATGGTAGAGAAAAGTTAACAGCTCTGGTGGACATTCCTGCAGTCAGGATGCCTTTTGCACACTCCCTCAGAACTTGAGACATCTGTGGCATTGTGTTGTGTGACAACTGCACATTTTAGTGGCCTTTTGTTGTCACCAGCACAAGGTGCACCTGTGTAATGATCATGCTTTTTAATCAGAGTCTTGATATGTCACACCTGTCAGGTGGATGGATTATCTTGGCAAAGGAGAAATGTTCACTTACAGTGATGTAAACAAATTTCTGCATAACATTTTAGAGAAATTAGCTTTTTGTGTGTATGGAACATTTCTGAGATCTTCTATTTCAGCTCAGGAAACATGGGACCAATACATTACATGTTGTGTTTATATGTTTGCTCAGTAGTCAATTAGGATATAGGACACATGGATAGCAATAATGCAGAGATCTTTTTGGTTGCCCAATATCAGCAATTTGGTGAATTTCAAATAAGTAGCCATCTAGTTAAACATATCTCACTAAATTACATTCAGAGTGCGTTCTGTAAACACCCACAGTAATTACTTGAACCACTAGTTGGCTCTCCGTTTGTTTGGCCCTTTCCCAATAAATATTGCTGACAGAATCTTAACAGCATAAACTGATATGAGTTTTATAGATTCATTTCCTCAACAGCACAGAAAGGACAGAATCACTGTCCTAAAAATAGCCTGTGCTTTGTATGTCTCTGAATACACTAAAGCCCTCCAATATTTTTGCCTAAATCCACCTTCTGAAAAGTGTGTTTATCGTATGAATTAGTCGAAAGTATCCTGTGTAATGAGTTATACAATGACCTAATCATCAACTCACCCACATACACTATTGTATTGGGCTTATATTGTTGTTAACTAGTATTTGAATGTAATACACTTATGTGTGCTTTTCATTATTTTAATATCATTGTATATCTGCTTTTATTAAGCTTTACGTATTGGCCTCGTAAAAGCTCTGACGAAGGCCTTGAGGATGATAAGTCAAGCTTAATAAAAATCAGTGATCCTAGCAAGAGCAGTGATCCTAGCAAGAGCAGTGGTCTTAGCAAGAGCAGTGGTCCTAGCAAGAGCAGTGATCCTAGCAAGAGCAGTGGTCCTAGCAAGAGCAGTGGTCCTAGCAAGAGCAGTGATCCTAGCAAGAGCAGTGGTCCTAGCAAGAGCAGTGATCCTAGTAAGAGCAGTGATCCTAGCAAGAGCAGTGATCCTAGCAAGAGCAGTGGTCTTAGCAAGAGCAGTGGTCCTAGCAAGAGCAGTGGTCCTAGCAAGAGCAGTGATACTAGTAAGAGCAGTGATCCTAGTAAGAGCAGTGGTCTTAGCAAGAGCAGTGGTCTTAGTAAGAGCAGTGGTCTTAGCAAGAGCAGTGATCCTAGCAAGAGCAGTGATACTAGTAAGAGCAGTGATACTAGCAAGAGCAGTGTGTGGGTTTCTTCTTTTTCTCATCTTATTCAACTGTTACCATGCTCCTGCAACAAAGATAGCTCAGATGTGCAATTGCCTTTTGAATTTTGAATGTCCTTGTATGTGCCACGGCATCACAAAGTACCCCCAGGAAGAATAAGAACATGTCTCATGGGTTTTACCACCTCTTTTAGTACTTCTCCATGGCAAGGGAATTGTTTTGTTCTTATTACCACAATGAAATCCACTTGGATTAATACATGGTTTAGTATTAGTGTTAGGGCTCAATATGGCCAGCTGCTATTTGCACTTCTTAAAAGTGCAATGGTGCCTTGTTTTTAATTAGCATAATTAATTTCAAAAAGGGCACAACACAAAGAAGGACAGTCATTAAGCTAGCCCTTTATGCTTCCGACTATAATGAATTGAATCCAAACAAATCCCACATTTTCACTGAAGTAGCCGTTACACAGCTATTATTTGTAGAGTGATTAGAACAGGGAAGAAACAGGTACAGCTCTCACTCTCGAAGTCCAAAACTCCTCTACATTGAAGAGATTATAATCGTTGACTTTTCAGTTATCTTGGCCTTCATCAGAATACATTGATAAGAGTGCATTCATCTCTCTTGAAAAAAACACATTGTCTGGGATTGTGTGATGCAAACCAGTAAAGCCACCATGGTAGGCTATATGGTGTACGAATATATTATCCTGAATGATTGATTAGATATCCATCCCCAAGTCTGTCTAGCTAAGATTAAGATGTGGAGTACCGCAGTTTTGCGGGGCCCCCCACTAGGTCTGAGCTCTCCAAAGCTGTTGTCTAAATAAAGTGGCTACTCAGTGATGATTAAAGTGGTGGGAAGCAGCGATTTGGAGTGGTAGTCGGTGCACCAGCGACACGAGGAACAGATGCTTCCTCTTCCCACTACAGCTGGGTCTGATTACAGTGTCCATATTAGGACAGTTTGACAACCTCCATGGCTGTGTGACTCCTAATATGAAGTCCTAATATTGACTACACACCACGGGCTCCCGAGTGGCGCAGTGGTCTATGGCACTGCATCTCAGTGCTAGAGGTGTCATTACAGACCCTGGTTTGATTCCAGGCTGTATCACAACCAGCCGTGATTGGGAGTCCCATAGGGCGGTGCAAAATTGGCCCAGTATCGTCCGGGTTAGGGTTTGGCCCGAGGTAGGCTATCATTGTTCTTAACCTAGTTAAATATAAAATAAATACTGGAGTGGCTTTATCCTGGAATGCTCCACCTTTGGCACGGAACCCATATCAAAGGTCCGTTATTGTTCCATATGAAGGACATCCATGTGGTTTGATATGTTGATTAATGGTTTGATTAATAACACCCCATTGTTTGGATTTTTCATGCTCTTTCAATGTTGTGTTATTTCTGCAATACTGGTAGTCGGAGAAGAAATAGTCTATGATATGAAGTTATTTTTGGGTTCATTATTCTTCCGCATTATAGCCCGTCCATGTATAATTTAATGACTAGTATTTTTACTCTATTTTGACCAAGAAGTCATTGATAGTCAGAACATGGGGATCATTATTAAGATAATTATTGTGTGAACATTTTTTTTGCAATTTAATGTAGGCCTTCTTGTTTGGATGATATACCTATACTACTTTTGCCTTACTTATAAAATATCTTGCTATTTTATAACTTTAGAAGAGAAAAAAGTGACTTTTCATACTGTATACCATCTCTATCTCAAGGTTGAATTAAAAACTTTTGTAATAGGGCACCACCCATTTGAGGACACCACCCATTTGAGGACACCACCCAAGTGGGGGCACCACCCAAGTGGGGGCACCACCCAAGTGTGGGAACCACCCAAGCGAGGGAACCACCCAAGCGAGGGCACCACCCAAGCGAGGGCACCACCCAAGCGAGGGCACCACCCAAGCGAGAGGCACCAGACACATGCCAAGATACGGCTCTACCTGTTCAGAGCACACGCACCTTTGTCCTTCCAGTCTGCAAAGTGCCCTTTTCGGTGGTAGTATCATTCCCCACCAAAATATGTTTTTTTTTAAATAAATGTTTTGTCGTTGTTGTTCTGAACCCACTGGCCACAAGTTGTCATTAAATTCTCATCTATGGTTCAGAACCCAAAGGTGGGAGCGCATATCCAGATTAGTGACCAGAAAGAACTTGCTTACTTTCCCCCAGTCTTGCCAGGCAAAAACGGAGTAGGCCTACATTTAACCTCCATATAAAATACAGTTCTACTACTGACTCATCTTTGGCAGAAAAATAATAGGCAACCTGGCAATTTGATTGATTATTTTCACATTTCAGATAGGCCTAGTTTGTGTGCCTACTGGCTATGTGTCTAAAGATAAGCAGCTGTAACATCGCGCTCCCTTCAGTGTTATGGAATGAAGATGTAACATTTTGGAAATTTATTACGATATTTATTAAGAAGAACAGGGCTACCTGGCTAGCAACGAGCACTCTCCAGCCAGGCTGCCCTCCAAATTGATGGTGTGGTGCAGACAGAACATACATTCTTGCAACCTCTGCTACAAGTAGGCTATATGATTTAGCTTGCTCTGGACTCCAGAGAAGTGACATGATATATATCCCTAGACGATATTATTCGCAGATTTTCAGCTCCAAGTGCAGGTGTATTGTATCTTCTTGTATTTTGAAAATGCATCATCATTTATGGCTATAATGACAGACTACTCTACATTTACGCAGCAATTGTGCGTGCATGTTCGTGGCAAGTTTTGTGTCGTGGCCTCAGGGGTCAAAAAGTGCACAGAGATACCTTGACGAGATCTTGAGGCCCATTGTCATGCCATTTAACCACCGCCATCACCTCACGTTTCAGCATGCTAATGCACGGCCCCATGTCGCAAGGATCTGTACATAACTCCTATAAACTGAAAATGTCCCAGTTCTTCCATGGCCTGCATACTCACCAAACATGTCACCCTTTTGAGCATGTTTTGGATGCTTTGCATCGGCATGTACGACAGCGTGTTCCAGTTCCCGCTAATATCCAGCAACTTCGCACAGTATATTGAAGAGTGGGACAACACTCCACAAGTAAAAATCAACAGCCTGATCAACTCTGTGAAGGAGAGGTGTTGTGCTTCATGAGCCAAATGGTGGTCACACCAGATACTGACTGGTTTTCTGATCCACACTCCTATTTTTGTTGAGGTATCTGTGACCAACGGATGCATATATCTGTATTCCCAGTCAAGTGAAATCTATAGATTAGGGCCTAATGAATTTATTTAAAAGGACCGATATCCTTAAATGAACTATAATTCAGTAAAATCTTTAATTTTTTGCAAGTTGCGTTTATATTTCTGTTCAGTGTAATTGCTCAAGGAGCCTGTGACCATTTGAGGTGCCTTTTTTTGTTTGAGCACAGCCCCAATAAGAGCCATAGCTGTGAAATGTGCGTATATTGGATGAAGCAACGGGCAATTTACAGGCTTACAATTTCCATCTCCATGACTTGGATGGTGCTTCAAATGTAAATTGCCTCGACAGTGCTCTTAAAATCCTGCATTACTAATGTGAAGCTGATGAAACAGCCATCCATTCAAGCTGATTGCAGTCTTTACATTCAGGAGATGAGCCATTCACTAGATACTGCACCTACTTTCACATGATTCATGATGTCAACAGGTCACTTTGCTTTCTGCTGTATCCTCGCTGTGATTTCCTGTAAACATAGTCAGAGATCCTGGAAGTTATAGCTGCAACATCTAAATGTCTTGGAAGTTTATGATATGTTAAGAACTGAAGCAGTTTTATACACAGTAGTCTGAAATAAAATAAAAAATACATTAAAGTACAAAACTGACAATGCCAGGGCTTAGCCATGATGCTGCACAATAAGTCATAGTTATAATCAAAGTATGATATATTTGGGCTTGTAATGGGAAATCTGTGGAAATCAGTAATAATGCTGTATGTTTCCTTAAGAGACGACGTGCAAATACTTTTCTGGATAAGCTTCTTCTTCTTCTTCTTCGGTATCATGGTGGTCCCCAAACAAGCGTTAGAGGTGTATGTCACCACCTACTGTAAACTTATCCATTGTATCCAAATTGGGAAAAACCAACATCATACAAAATACAAAAATAGACGCACACAAAAATACAAAAAAATCCCATTCACATTCTAATTCAAATCACATTCCTACACAGGCTCAGGGGCCTGTGAGAGCAAAACATTCTTTGACAGGATTTCTTGGACTCAGTGAGTCCCAAAAAGTGTTGGTGCTGTGTTGTTTATGACCATTGCAATAAAGGCTACAAAAGTCCATCTTCTTCACGTGTAATATATCAGGATCCCCTGGTTGCCGAGAAACATTCACTTGTGCAGGCTCTATTTCTGTCACCGCTGGCTGAAGGACTGGACCAAGGTGCAGCATGGTAAGCGTACATTTTCTTTTTATTAAAAATGACTCCGACAAAACAAAGAACCAAACCAAACCAAGAAGCTTTGGGCTATGTGCCCTGAACAAAGTCAAAGTTAACTTTCCACAAAACAGGTGGGGGAAAAGGGTACCTAAGTATGGTTCTCAATCAGAGACAACGATAGACAGCTGCCTCTGATTGAGGACCACACCCGGCCAAACACACAGAAATAGAAAATCCTAGAAAAAAGGACATAGAATGCCCACCCTAGTCACACCCTGGCCTAACCAAAATAGAGAATAAAAAGCCTCTCTATGGCCAGGGCGTAACAATTTCAGGGCTGGGTTTTAATGTTACCACCCAAAAGCATGGCAATGTTAATTAATCAGAAACAGATTCAATGTTCTTCCTCTTCATGGCTAATCTGAGCCAAACAGCCTTGTGCCCAGACGGATTACCAAGACGTGTACTCAGAGTATGCGCAGACCAAATGGCAAGTGTCTTCACTGACATTTTCGACCTCTCCCTTCAAGTAGACCACCATAGTCCTTGTGTCCAAGAAAGCCAGGGTAACCTGCCTAAATGACTACAGTAGCACTCACGTCTGTAACCATGAAGTGCTTTGAAAGGCTGGTCATGGCTCACATCAACACAATCATTCCAGAAACCCCAGACTCACTCCAATTCACATACCACCCAAACAGATCCACAGATGATGCAATCTCAATTGCACTCAACACTGCCTTTTCCCACCTGGACAAAAGAAACACATATGTGAGAATACTATTAATTGACTACAGCTCAGGGTTCAACACCATAGTGCCCACAAAGCTCATTGCTAAGTTAAGGACCCAGGGACTAAACACCTCCTTCTGCAACTGGATCCTGGACTTCCTGACGGGCCACCCCCAGGTTGTAAGGGTAGGCAAGAGCACATCTGCCATGCTGATCCTCAACACGGGGACCCCTCAGAGGTACGTGCTTAGTCCCCTCCTGTACTCCCTGTTCACCCACGAATGTGTGGCCAAGCACGACTCCAACACCATCATTACATTTGCTGACGACACAATTGTGGTAGGCCGAACTCGCGTCCATTCACATCAACAGGGCTGTAATGGAGCGGGTCGAAAGCTTCAAGTTCCTTGGTGTCCACATCACCAACAAACAATCATGGTCCAAACACACCGAGACAGTCGTGGAGAGGGCACTACAACGCCTTTTCCCCAACAGGAGACTGAAAAGATTTGGCATGGGTCCCCAGATCCTCAAAATTCAACATCTGCACCATCAAGAGCATCCTGACAGGTTGTATCACCACCTGGTATGGCAACTGCTCGGCATCCGACTGCAAGGCACAGAGGGTAGTGCATACGACCCAGTATATCATTGGGCCCAAGCTTCCTGTCATCCAGGACCTCTATACTAGGCGGTGTCAGAGGAAGGCCCTAAAAATGGTCATAGACTCCAGACACACAAGTCATAGAATGTTCTCTCTGCTACCGCACGGCAAACGGTACCAGAGCACTTAGTCTAAAAGGCTCCTTAACAGCTTCTACCCCCAAGCCATAAGATTGCTGAACAATTAATAAAATGGCTACCCAGACTATTTGCATTGATTCCCCCCCTTTTTCTTTTACATTGTTGCTACTTGCTGTTTATTATCAAATCACATTTATTTATATAGCTCTTCTTACATCAGCTGATATCTCAAAGTGCTGTACAGAAACCCAGCCTAAAACCCCAAACAGCAAGCAATTCAAGTGTAGAAGCACGGTGGCTAGGAAAAACTCCCTAGAAAGGCCAAAACCTAGGAAGAAACCTAGAGAGGAACCAGGCTATGAGGGGTGGCCCGTCCTCTTCTGGCTGTGCCGGGTGGAGATTATAACAGAACATGGCCAAGATGTTCAAACATTCATAATTGACCAGCATGGTCAAATAATAATAATCACAGTAGTTGTCGAGGGTGCAACAAGTCAGCACCTCAGGAGTAAATGTCAGTTGGCTTTTCATAGCCGATCATTAAGAGTATCTCTACTGCTCCTGCTGTCTCTAGAGAGTTGAAAACAGCAGGTCTGTAAAAGGTAGCACGTCCAGTGAACAGGTCAGGGTTCCATAGCCACAGGCAGAACAGTTGAAACTGGAGCAGCAGCACGGCCAGGTGAACTGGGGACAGCAAGGAGTCATCATGCCAGGTAGTCCTGAGGCATGGTCCTAGGGCTCAGGTCCTCCAAGAGAGAGAAAGAGAGAATTAGAGAGAGCATACTTAAATTCACACAGGACACCGGATAAGACAGGAAAGTACTCTAGATATAAGTACTCTAGCCCCCCGACACATAAAACTACTGCAGCATAAATACTGGAGGCTGAGACAGGAGGGGTCAGGAGACACTGTGGCCCCATCCGATGATACCCCCGGACAGGGCCAAACAGGCAGGATATAACCCCACCCACTTTGCCAAAGCACAGCCCCCACACCACTAGAGGGATATCTTCAACCACCAATTTACCATCCTGAGACAAGGCCGAGTATAGCCCACAAAGATCTCCGCCACGGCACAACCCAAGGGGGGGCGCCAACCCAGATAGGAAGATCACATTAGTGACTCAACCCACTCATGTGACGCACCCCTCCTAGGGACGGCATGGAAGAGCACCATTAAGCCAGTGACTCAGCCCCTGTAATAGTTAGAGGCAGAGAATCCCAGTGGAGAGAGGGGACCGGCCAGGCAGAGACAGCAAGGGTGGTTGGTTGCCCCAGAGCCTTTCCGTTCACCTTCACACTCCTGAAACAGACTACACTCAATCATATGACCCACTGAAGAGATGAGTCTTCAGTAAAGACTTAAAGGTTGAGACCAAGTCTGCATCTCTCACATGGGTAGGCAGACCATTCCATAAAAATGGAGCTCTATAGGAGAAAGCCCTGCCTCCAGCTGTTGTCTAGGGACAATTAGGAGGCCTGCGTCTTGTGACCGTAGCGTACGTGTAGGTATGTACGGCAGGACCAAATCAGAGAGATAGGTAGGACCAAGCCCATGTAATGCTTTCTAGGTTAGCAGTAAAACCTTGAAATCAGCCCTTGCCTTAACAGGAAGCCAGTGAAGGTAGGCTAGCACTGGAGTAATATGATCACATTTTTGGGTCCTAATCAGGATTCTAGCAGCCGTATTTAGCACTAACTGAAGTTTATTTAGTGCTTTATCCGGGTAGCTGGAAAGTAGACCATTGCAGTAATCTAACCTAGAAGTAACACAAGCATGGATACATTTTTCTGCATAATTTTTGGACAGAAAATTTCAGATTTTTGCAATGTTACGTAGATGGAAAAAAGCGGTCCTTGAAACAGATCTCTTTGTTTCTTGGGACCTAGCACAAGCATCTCTGTTTTGTCCGAGTTTAAAAGTAAAAAGTTTGCAGCCATCCACTTATGTCTGAAACACAGGCTTCTAGCGAGGGCAATTTTGGGGCTTCCCCATGTTTCATTGAAATGTACAGCTGTGTGTCATCTGCATAGCAGTGAAAGTTAACATTATGTTTTCGAATTACATCCAAGAGTTAAAATATATAGTGAAAACAATAGTGGTCCTAAAACGGAACTTTGAGGAACACTGAAATGTACAGTTGATTTGTCAGAGGACAGTCCATTCAGAGACAAACTGATATCTGTCCGACAGATAAGATCTAAACCAGGCCAGAACTTGTCCGTGTAGACCAATTTGGGTTTCCAATCTCTCCAAAAGAATGTGGTGATCGATGGTATCAAAAGCAGCACTAAGGTCTAGGAGCACGAGGACAGATGCAGAACCTCAGTCTGACGCCATTAAAAGTTAATTTACCACCTTCACAAGTGCAGTCTCAGTGCTATGATGGGGTCTAAAACCAGACTGAAGCATTTCGTATACATTGTTTGTCTTCAGGAAGGCAGTGAGTTGCTGCACAACAGCTTTTTCTACAATGTTTGAGAGGAATGGTAGATTCAATATAGGCCGATAGTTTTTATATTTTCTGGGTCAAGGTTTGGCTTTATCAAGAGAGGCTTTATTACTGCCACTTTTAGTGAGTTTGGTACACATCCGGTGGATAGAGAGATGTTTATTATGTTCAACATAGGAGGGCCAAGCACAGGAAGCAGCTCTTTCAGTAGTTTAGTTGGAATAGGGTCCAGTATGTAGCGTGAAGGTTTAGAGGCCATGATTATTTTCATCATTGTGTCAAGAGATATAGTACTAAAACACTTGAGTGTCTCTCTTGATCCTAGGTCCTGGCAGAGTTGTGCAGACTCAGGACAACTGAGCTATGGAGGAATAAGCAGATTTAAAGAGGAGTCCGTAATTTGCTTTCTAATGATCATGATCTTTTCCTCAAAGAAGTTCATGAATTTATTACTGCTGAAGTGAAAGCCATCCTCTCTTGGGGAATGCTGCTTTTTAGTTAGCTTTGCGACAGTATCAAAAATACATTTCGGGTTGTTCTTATTTTACTCAATTAAGTTGGAAATATAGGATGATCGAGCAGCAGTGAGGGCTCTTCGATACTGCACGGTACTGTCTTTCCAAGCTAGTCGGAAGACTTCCAGTTTGGCGTGGCACCATTCCTGTTCCAATTTTCTGGAAGCTTGCTTCAGAGCTCGGCTATTTCCTGTATACCAGGGAGCTAGTTTCTTATGACAAATGTTTTTAGTTTTTAGGGGTGCAACTGCATCTAGGGTATTGCGCAAGGTTAAATTGAGTTCCTCAGTTAGGTGGTTAACTGATTTTTGTTCTCTGACGTCCTTGGGTAGGCAAAGGGAGTCTGGAAGGGCATCAAGGAATCTTTGGGTTGTCTGAGAATTTATAGCATGACTTTTGATGCTCCTTGGTTGGGGTCTGAGCAGATTATTTGTTGCGATTGCAAACGTAAAAAAATGGTGGTCCGATAGTCCAGGATTATGAGGAAAAACATTAAGATCCACAACATTTATTCCATGGGACAAAACTAGGTCCAGAGTATGACTGTGACAGTGAGTAGGTCCAAAGACATGTTGGACAAAAGCCACTGAGTCGATGATGGCTCCGAGTCGATGAAAGCCTTTTGGAGAGGGTCTGTGGACTTTTCCATGTGAATATTAAAATCAACAAAAATTGAATATTATCTGCTATGACTACAAGGTCCGATAGGAATTCAGGGAACTCAGTGAGGAACACTGTATATGGCCCAGGAGGCCTGTAAACAGTAGCTATAAAAAGTGATTGAGTAGGCTGCATAGATTTCATGACTAGAAGCTCAAAAGACAAAAATGTCATTTTTGTTTTTGTAAATTGAAATTTGCTATCGTAAATGTTAGCAACACCTCCGCCTTTACGGGATGCATGGGGGATATGGTCACTAGTGTAACCAGGAGGTGAGGCCTCATTTAACACATTAAATTCATCAGGCTTAAGCCATGTTTCAGTCAGGCCAATCACATCAAGATTATGATCAGTGATTAGTTAATTCACTATAACTGCCTTTGAAGTGAGGGATCTAACATTAAGTAGCCCTATTTTGAGATGTGAGGTATCACAATCTCTTTCAATAATGGCAGAAATGAAGGTCTTTATCCTAATGAGATTGCTAAGGCGAACACCGCCATGTTTAGTTTTGCTGAGTTGACTACACTTACTGTGCTAGTGGCAGACTCCACTAAGCTGGCAGGCTGGCTAACAGCCTGCTGCCTGGCCTGCATCCTATTTAATCGTGGAGCTAGAGGAGTTAGAGCCCTGTCTATGTTGGTAGATAAGATGAGAGCACCACTCCAGCTAGGATGTTGTCCATCACTCCTCAGCAGGCAAGGCTTGGTCCTGTTTGTGGGTGAGTCCCAGAAAGAGGTCCAATTATCTACAAATTCTATCTTTTGTGAGGGGCAGAAAACAGTTTTCAACCAGCGATTGAGTTGTGAGACTTTGCTGTAGAGCTCATCACTCCCCCTAACTGGGAGGGGGCCAGAGACAATTACGCGATGCCGACATCTTTCTAGCTGATTTACACGCTGAAGCTATGTTGCGCTTTTATCTATGCATAGTCACTTTACCCCTACCTACATGTACATATTACCTCAACTAACCTGTACCCCCGACCATTGACTTGGTACCTGTACCCAAACAGTGCATTCAAGAAAGTATTCAGACCCCTTGACTTTTTCCACATTTTGTTACGTTACAGCCTTATTCTAAAATGGATTACATATTTTTTTTACCATCTATCTACACACAAGACCCCATAATGACAAAGAAAAATGTGTTTATAGATTTTTAGCAATTCATTTTAAAAAACAACAACATTTACGTAAGTATTCAGACCCTTTACTCAGTACTTTGTTGAAGCGCCTTTGGCAGCGAATACAGTCTCAAGACTTCTTGAGTATGACGCTACCAGTTTGGCACACCTGTGTTTGGAAAGTTTCTCCAATTTTTCTCAGCAAATCCTCTCAAACTCTGTCAGGTTGGATGGGGTGCGTCGTTGCACAGCTATTTTCAGGTCTCTCCAGAGATGTTCGATCAGGTTCAAGTCCGGGTTCTGGCTGGGCCACTCAAAGACTTGTCCCGAAGCCACTCCTGCGTTGTCTTGGCTGTGTGCTTAGGGTCGTAGTCCTGTTGTGCCACATTCAGACTGTAGTCCCAGTCAGACTGTTGTCACCACATTCAGAATGTTGTCCCAGTCTGAGGTCCTGAGGGCTCTGGAGCAGGTTTTCATCAAGGATCTCCCTGTACTTTTCTCTGTTCATCTTTTCCTCGATCTTGACTAGTTTCTCAGTCCCTGACGCTGTAAAATATCCCCACAGCCCAGATTCTGCCACCACCATGCTTCACCGTAGGTTTCCTCCAGAGGTGATGCTTGGCATTCGGGCCAAAGACTTCAATCTTGGTTTCATCAGACCAGAGAATCTTGTTTCTCATGGTCTAAGAGTATTTAGGTGCCTTTTGTCAAACTCCAAACGGGCTGTCATGTTCCTTTTACTGAGGAGTATCTTCCGTCTGGCCACTTTACCATAAAGGCCTGATTGGTCAAGTGCTGCAGAGATGGTTGTCCTTCTATAAGGTTCTCCCATCTCCACAGAGGAACTCTTGGTCACCTCCCTGACCAAGGCCCTTCTCCCCTGATTGCTCAGTTTGATTGGGCGGCCAGCTCTATGAAGAGTCTTGGTGGTTCCAAACTGCTTCCATTTAAGAATGATGGAGGCCATCTTTCTTGTTGGGGACCTTCAATGCTGCAGACATTTTTTGTACCCTTTGTACCCCCAGATCTGTACCTCGACACAATCCTGTCTCGGGGCTCTACGGACAATTGCGTCGACCTCATGGTTTGGTTTTTGCTCTGACATGTACTGTCAACCGTAGGACCTTATATAGACAGGTGTGTGCCTTTCCAAATCATGTCCAATCATTTGAATTTACCACAGGTGGACTCCAATCGAGTTGTAGAAACATCTCAAGGATGATGAATGGAAACAGGATGCGCCTGAGCTCAATTTCGTGTCATAGCAAAGGGTCGGAATACTTATTTCTGTTATAAGGTATTTCTGTAATTTCTTTGTTCATAAATTTGCAAAAATGTCTAAACCTGTTTTCGCTTTGTCACAATGGGGTATTGTGTGTAGATTGATGAGGAAAAAATGTAATTTGATCCATTTTAGAATAAGGCTGTAATGTAACAATGTGGAAAAAGTCAAGGGGTCTGAATACTTTCCAAATGCACTGTACATAGAGTAATTGAACCCTGGTCACTTTAATAATGTTTACATACTGCTTGACCCACTTTTATATGTATATACTGTATTCTAGTCATGGCTACTGCTATATTACTGCTGCTGTACACACCTTTTGTACAGTATGTGAATACAGTCCATGCTGTGTATACAAACCATTCACTTGTGTCTTCAGAAAGTATTCACACCCCTTGATGTTTTCCACATTTTGTGTTAAAATGGTTTAAATTGAAATGTTGTGTTACTGGACTACACACAACACCCTGTAATGTCAAAGTGGAATAGACATTTTTACAAATGAATCAAAAATGAAAAGCTCAAATGTCTTGAGTCAATAAGTTGCATGGACTCACTGTGTGCAAAAATAGTGTTTAACATGATTTTTTAATGACTACCTAATTTCTGTACCCCACACATACAATTAACTGTAAGGTTAATGTTTTCAGTAGTTAATTATATTTTTTTGCCATGTAGCATTGTAGCTAATTACTGGAAATACTCACTAAGACCAAGGCGCAGCGTGATTTGAATACATTCTTCTTTATTTACGAAGAACACCTAATGAGTGCTGACATGCAACTACACATAGACAATAACCCACAAAACCAAAATGGATAATGGCAACCTAAATAGGATCCCCAATCAGAGACAACGATAAACAGCTGCCTCTGATTGGGAACCAATTCAGGCCACCATAAACCTACATTTACCTAGACATACCAAAACATCATAGATATACAAAAACCCTAGACAAGACAAAACACACATACCACCCTCGTCACACCCTGACCTAACCAACATGATAAAGAAAACAAAGATAACTAAGGTCAGGGCGTGACACACTACCTTTATTGCAACAATATATCATACGGGTTAATTAGGCAATAATTTTCTTTCTTTTTTGACATCAGAGCTGCCTAATTCCCACTAAACAATAGTTTTTTGTGTTTTAATAGGCTAAATTACACATTCTGTTAACATTTGACTCCAGAGTGTTCTTTCTTGAAATTTGTAGTTTATGACATTTCAGATTTAGATACGATAATTTATCACAAAGTAGTTTGGATGTACTTTTCAAAGTAACTTTTTCCTAAGGGTAGTGTCATGACTCTCCCGTGAAGATCTGAAGGATCAGGTTACAGTGGGTCCACTCTACAGCGCTCTCTCTCTCATAGAGATGGAGAGCAGGAAGTCGACTGTTTTGACAATCGTAAATACCAAAACTCCTTTCCCCACTCTGCCAAAATGAAAGTTGAGAATCCCTTTGTTACCACAGAGAAAAACTTTACAGTATGATAACCTCAAAAGGTTGAATAATATAACAATATTTCTGTATTCCAACCAGTTGGAGATGTCTGTGGGTATTTAAAGATCAATCCTGTTGAATTTGTTAATAATTTGTGATGTAACTAAAGATGGTAGGACAACATAACTGTTCTGTATCTCTTAATGTATATATCGGTCAGTGGACACGCCCCCGTAAGCACAGATATTTACATCGGCATCATGGAACGCCCCCTTTTCTACACCAGTATAAAAGCCATTTCCGACTAAATTTACATTAGATCAGAAAACATGGAGCTTTCGCTACATGTTGAAATGGTTGGCAATTTAAATATAGTCAAGAGAACACAGGGATCTGGTCCCCACGTTGAAATGGCTAACACATGTTGCAAAATCTACAACTATACAAAAGGAACAGACCAGAGAACGTGGAGATCTTCCGCACTTTGAAATTGTGAAGAAATCTACAAACTAAAGACCAATTATTCCGGATGCAGCTGTTTAAATAGTTTAGTCTGGTAAACTCATCCGATCTAAGAATATTTCCGAATGGAACTCTGACGTATCCATTAGGCAACCTACAACTATGGAAGACTTTGATCTCTGGTGGATGCAACCAGAGACTCTCTGATGAACTATTATTCAGCAGACGGACCAGTGATCACAGAGATGGACAACAAAGGCATACACTTGTAAATATGTAAATTGCTATTTCTTTTCTAATGTGAGGCTGTTCATGTTCAAAGTATTAGCATTTACATGAGTGTAGTTATGAACTTATTACAGTGGGTCAACTCTGAGTTTCCCGCTCTTGAGCTGTCCCCACCCCTTTCCTTTGTCTACCAAGCCGTCATATCGGTTTCCACCACTAGGGACTTTTCTTGGTATCATGTTAGTAACCAACGTATGACCTATTGTGTGTGTGTTTATGTAATTCTATGACTGATTAGTTAGTTAGTAAATCAATAATTAAGCCAATTTGTATTTCGCTGATTCATGATTTGATGCTAGAGTTCGTGCCGAATATCCAAGGGTTTGCGACATTCAGGAATGAGACTGATGAGGTAATAATACATTAATAGAAGACTGTAATCGATAAGATATGAGTTCATTTGGGAAATAGAGACTCTACAAACAATTTCCCGTGGTGCCACGACTTCCTAGTTAATTAAATGTACATGATTTAGTTTAATCACGTAAGGAATAATTACACATAGAGAATTGATTTGATAATATAACAGTCTTCACATGTAATGATAGTCAACGCTACGACAGTCGCTGTAGTGTAGCTTCACTTCTTCCAGTGTTAAGTAACTGGTAGCTTGGTAAAATATATCTTCAGAGTATCTTCCCCAACACTGATTCACGACAAAGCACATTCTAATATTTCTACAGTACATTGCATTTTAGTTATAATGTTTATACACAGCACATATTTATTTATATACTGGATTCTTGACACAGCTCACTCTAATATACTGTACCTACTGATGTACAGTACATATCATTCTTCGTACTCTATGTCCTGTGTAAAGTCCTCTGGTGTATTTACACATATATTGTGTGGCTCAGTTGGTAGAACATGGTGCTTGCAACTCCAGGGTTGTGGGTTCAATTCCAACAGGGGAACAGTATGAAAATGTATTCACTTGCTACTGTAAGTTGCTCTGGATAAGAGTGTCTGCTAAATAACTCAAATGTAATTGCATTTGGAATACTGTTATGGTGCTATTTGGGTTGTTAATTGGAAATGACATTTCCTCATGTATTTATTATTTGTGTACTTGTTTGACATTTTACTGCATTGTTAGGAGCTAGTAACATAAGCATTTTGCTGCACCCGCTATAACAGACCAATCCATTCTCTCTGCTTGTCCATTACCACAGGTGCACTGTGGGACTGGGGGTGGCAGTAACAGTGTACCTGTCTGCTTACTCTAGCTCCGGCCCTTTGACACAGGTGGAAGTTTCCCCAGGAAGGGTGAATCAACTCCGACACGTTATTGCAGCTCCGGTCCCATCCTAATGACTGTAAGGTATGCAGCACCAGAAACAGTCAGAACCAAGCAAGTACACATTGTTTCATGGTGCTGTTTGGAATATTCTTCTTTGTTGGTGGTATTCTGACTTGAGATCTGCTCACTTGAAACCCTAACTGTAGTAACAGTGGTTGCTATGGAGCAGATCAGACTGAGTTAGTACACATTCATCTCCTGTCATTGAACAGACAATTGATGTATTCCTTTCCATCTGTTTTGGCAACGTTGTGTATTTAACATAATCTTGGCTTTGTCCCAAATGACCACTCACTATAAACCAATAGGGGCCCGAGTCATTTCTAATATTGATTATTGGATTGTGTGTCCACTCAGCCATCCTCTGGCATCTTGCTAAACGCCAAGTTATTTCCTTTAAACAGCTTAATCCTTCTATACTCTCAATAAGTGGGTTATAGACCACATTAGCTTTGGACCAGAGATGGACTAATAAGAAAATCCCTTCTGGGGAAAGACAAGACAGGCCTCTCCACTCCTCCTAATAAAGAACACGGCATGAACAACTGTGATATATTGAGGCAGCTAATGTGTTCATTACCAGTCATCATTACTGTGTTGACAAATTGACTGCAAGACTTTTTACTGCTCCGACTGAGTTAGCTACTTAAAACAATCTAATATAGGGCTCCCGAGTGGCGCAGCAATCTAAGGTACTGCTAGAGACCCTGGTTCGATTCCAGGCTGTATCACAGCCAGCTGTGATTGGGAGTCCCATAGGGCGGCACACCATTGGCCCAGTGTTGACCAGGTTAGGGTTTGGCCAGGGTAGCCTGTCATTGTTGGGGTGGCAGGGTAGCCTAGCAGAAAGAGCGTTGGACTAGTAACTTGCAACCAAAAGGTTGTAAGTTCAAATCCCTGAGCTGACAAGGTGAAAATCTGTTGTTCTTCCACTGTTCCTAGGCCATCATTGAAAATAAGAATTTGTTCTTAACTGACTTGCCTAGTTAAATAAAGGTTAATTAATTGTAAATAAGAATTTGTTCTTAACTGACTGCCTAGTTACATAAAAAACAGTTATTTAATACACAGAAGTTCAATTTGTTCCTGATAGAACCGGGGCACTTGTCCGGGGCAGTAATCCATCGCTGATGGCGGGGAACTGTGATCGCGTTCATTAGGCACATAACAGGCAGCCGATTACTACCAATTCCAGGAAGCAATTATCATTTGACTGTTTTTTTACGGGCTGTGATGTTATTTTTTAATGTTCTTCCTCTATCTGGCGATGCTGGCCTGGCCCAAAGAAACGTTAATGTGTTTAGGGCCCCTGTGGCACTCCATCACTCCACCCCACATCAGATAAAGTCCTATCCCAGACGTGATGATAGGGGGAACAGATATGAGGTCAGGCCCCTCCGGTGACTGGTGGTGGAGTGGTGGAGAGGAGAAACCTGCTGTGGTTCAGTACTCTTTAGGGGAATCTCAATTGCATTTCATTGATTCCTTGCGTACTCTCTCCTCACCTCCTTCTCAAAACCCATTGAATGAGAAGGTCAGAGTTTTGTTTGACAGCTGCACCATCGAGAGCATCCTGACGGGTTGCATCACTGCCTGGTATGGCAACTGTTCGGCCTCCGACCGCAAGGCACTACAGAGGGTAGTGCGAACGGCCCAGTACATCACCGGGGCCAAGCTTCCTGTCATCCAGGACCTCTATACCAGGCGGTGTCAGAGGAAGGCCCCGGTGTCAGAGCCACCCTAGTCATAGACTGTTCTCTCTGCTACCACACGGCAAGCGATACCGGAGCACTATGTCTAGGACCAAGAGGCTCCTAAATAGCTTCTACCCCCAAGCCATAAGACTCCTGAACAGCTAATCAAATGCCCCCCCACTGTAAAGTCTACAGCTGTTGTATTTGTCGCATGTGACAAATAACATTTGATTTGAATTAAGATTCTTTGCACTTTGCTAGTAAAAACAAAAGACACATTCGGCCCAAAACAGAAGAACAATGAAAAAAAGAGGAAACCTACACTTGAAATTCCATTAAAAAATGCTTGTGTTTGTTCTCCGTTGTTCTCTCTTTGTTCTCTGCAACAACCTAATCATTAGTTACTTTGAACATAGTGTGTTCTACAGTTGCTAATTCACTGGGTTTTGAAGTCTATATTCTTCAGCCAGCCAGACATGCCAGGACCATCAGTGACACCGCAGGGCCCACAGCCCGCCTCACAGTCTTTAAACGCCTGATATATGTGTTAATGATGGTCCTCTTTTCCCATCGGTACACAAGGTCTGTGAAGGACTTCAAAGAGAAGGCCAACTTTCATGTCTGAGTAATTTGCCATCATAGTTAATGTAGGCATATTCAAACTCACAGCCAAAAAGGTCTTCTGAGCCTTGATATCATTGTTTCATGGCAGAAGCTGTTCAGATCTCACTTAGATTGTCATTTGGTTAAAGAGCGTGAGTCACTGTCCCTCTGTTACCATGGTGTGAATTATTTTATTTACTTCATCCCTTAATTATATACAATAATAATCCTGATATACCATATATCTTTCTTTTCTATATGTCACATTGGTGTCCATGACTTTTTAAGAGTTAATTGGCATTATCATGTCATCGCACCATGGGATGAAAGAACACAAAAAACACCAAACATCCAAACGTCAAGTGTCAATTCAACAGAGGCCTTTGAAGTACATTGACGATCTGTCAGTATCTTTGACACACAATCTGGGGATAACAAACTGGCACAAAGTTTCACTGTTGAAATATTGTTTAGTTTAAAAAATATAGATATTCAGTGAATGAATTGATAATATGGATGGAGAAGCCCATTGAATTACATCTATAATTATATGGTCTCTGTAGAAGAGCCTATGTAATTTTTACAAGATTAATGAGCACTGTACTGCAAAATGTCAGCAGTGTGGTTTATCTGTGATTTAGAACAGCTGCTAGATGGGTAGTTTAGTTTTTACTCACTGTTTTTACAGCAATTGTGTATACTTTATTGCCTCAATGCTTGTGCTACTTAAGAACAAATTCTTATTGACAACGATGCCTTGGCGAGGGCCAAGTACAGCACTGAATAATAACAAATGTTCTATATAAGTAACCAGTATTCAGTGTTACATTCAAGTCTAACCAAGAGCTTAAAATGCATTGGATCAAAACACATCTGAAATGCTAACTCACTTTCCATTTTGCAGACAAGACGGTGTCTTTTTCCAGTATAATAGAGTGTGTAAAATATGTTCTACAGCTCACATCAATACTAAAATTAATGGAGCTAAGAGAGATGTAGACGTTACAAGCGCCAAAGCTCTAGCAACTGAGCTACAGAGGCATTGTTGCTTACTCTTCTTGTTCACTGTGGAACATAAGGCCGCTACAAGCCCACACTATGCTGGATGTCACGGCCCTTTACAGCTTTTTACGCATCACCCGCTGACCCCCTGGTCATCTCCCTTGTAGTATCCACTGATGGTCAGTCTCTGCTACAGCTTCTAATTCCATCTTAAGAACAAGTAGCTTCTTCTTCTTTTTTTATATGTTGGTTGTTATGCTTTTTGATCTGACCCTGGTGTAGAGATCTCTATTTATAAAGCAAGTAGGAATCAGTGCTGATCTAGGATCAGTTTAGCCTTTTAGATCATAATTAATTTGATTACATGGACAGGAGGGATCTGATCTTCATGATTCTGAGCTTCACAGTAAAACATATGACAGTGCATGAGTAAACAAGATAAAAAATTTAGTAAAATTCTCTCTCTCTCGCTCTCTCTCTCACTCTCTCTCTCTACCCTTGTGTAAAGCCGGTTAACAGAAACACCCCCTGAAAGCATTGTTAGCGTGTCTGGGCAGAGGTTATGACATGGAGAGTGGGTGTAGACAAACCAACATTAGTCAGAGACTAATTCTCATCCAGACAGCCTTGGCGCTTCACTCTGCCAAGGGGGCGAGCACAGCCATAGCTATAGATAGGCTAGACTCCGTTGTCTGCATAATGAAACAATCCCTAGTAGCTATTGTTTTGACAGTGGACTTATTGTCTTATTTGGCATTAATAGACTGGTTTTATGCGGCACAAACATTCTATCCAAGATGTGAGAGAGTGCGAGGATGGCTAAGGCAGGCTATAGGCTTTACAGGAGAGTTGTGTGTGTTTATATAATCAATCTACAATGTTTGAATTTCCACTTGAACTATTAAACAAGTAAATATATTATTGCTGCCAGCCAGCATTCTAAATAGCAGTATGGCGACACCGTAGGCCTGTAGCTTAACATGAGAAAATGACGACCAAATAAAAATAAACATATGTCCATTAAAGCAAAGTCATACTACCACATAATCTGATAGCCTAGCAACAGACAGCTACATAGACGTTAACATTTCAGAACCATGGACAGTGATCGGTAGTCCATGCTTTGTGAGCGGCTGAAGCAATAGATTTTATTTTAAGGAGGGGGTAAACTCAGACTTTGCAGGGGGTCCAAAGAAACTGCGCTACGCCAGTGCCTCCCACCCTCACAAGATCTAAAGGGGCGTACATGGCCAGGGCTTGAACCCCTGGCATTATCCATCCCAATGAATGGGCCTTGATAGCCAATTAGGTGAGGAGGTGATATTGTCTGACCTACTCACCATGTAGGTGTGAAAGGACATGCACAAGGACCCTCAGAGCCCCCTAACCCTAACCCCCACCCTGATAATAGGCTGTGGGGATTTCCGCTGCTCCAGTGGCAGGGGGTTGGGGTATTCCTGCACCGCTCATGCCCTACATTCATCTACATTCCTCTGACATGAGGGAACAAAGAAAGGATATCCCGTACCCTGTGCATGCAGCCTAATTCTCCTGAAATCTTCTAACTGAACGAAGAGACTTTGTTGATTACATTTATAAGAGGGATGACATAAAGGTATTTGGGGATGGGACTAAAAAAAGGGATGCTCAATGAAAAGGGTGGTATCCTGAAATGACGTTGTCTACCAAGAGGGAGAGTAAAAAGCTTTGATGCTCGAGACCAAAATATGGTCCGCCACAGTGGAAGTTGATGAAGCACTCTGCCCCTTGAAATCGTAATCTGCCCCTTGAAATCGTAATCATATGCTGCTGGTAGAAGCAATCCCCTGGTGTTTCAGCTGAATCTGTCTTGCCCTCTAATCTGTACCCCCTAATAACACCCCTCGGGGTCAAATCTCAGAATGGAGCAGCGAAGGTCATACGGGTGACCTTGAATAACCTTTACAAATCAAACCCTGATAAGCTGTCAGCCTCTCCAAATGACCCGCCACAACATCCCAGGGAGGGAAGATATCATCTGTCTAGCCCTTTGTCATTTAATTTGTATCTGCAGCATTTCCTTTGGTGTGTGAGCTAGTTGCAGACAGACTCTGTGCATATGGCTATTAATATCATAAATCTAATTAAAGACTGAAAAATCATCACTGCTCCCTTTTAATGAGTCATTGTGGGCCTTTATGTAACTGAAGAATGCCTTGCATTTAAAGGAGCCCCAGAAAGCATGATCAACAGTCGAGTAATATGTGCAGACAAAGTCGACAGTTTAGATTTAGCTACGAGAGTTTTCTGTTGACTGGGCTTCTCCGAATGCTGAGGTGTTGATTTTCTAAATTTCGATGTGACGGATGCCCGATGAAACTGCACATTTTCACACAATGACACAGATGTCCCACTGAGCTTGCTCAGATGTGAACAATGTACTCTAGTCTTTGGAACAGAGTCAAAGAGAATTATGGGGCCATGTAGATTCCCAAGGCTGTCTGAAGGAATTTGTGTGTGTGTGTGTGTCTGAGTGAGTAAGATATAGAGGCAGTGTGAGAATGTGGGGGAGAGAGCATGAATCAATTAATGTATTCAATTTTCTCATTATTCAATGAGCGAAGACTTGTTCTTTGAAATATCACAATCACTTTTGGGGCATTGAATCAAGACGTGGCATTGAATTAAAGATGCACTCTGGAACTTTTGTATCATTTCAGCCAGTAGTTTTGAAAGTGGTGCTCACAAGCCAAAAGTGGTCCCTGTTTTTTGTGAGCTACGTTATAAAATTGTGTACTGTGTCATCCATTTCGTATGACATGTTACACCCTCTTTTGGCGGGGAATTCATATGATATGGAATCCAATTTGAATTCGTACTAAATGTTATGAATTTGTTGTGCTTAAGATCTTGTAGAGCATCTTTAAGTTGATTTTTTTTCAGTCCTGTCTCCTAAAGCAATGACTGTCTAACTTCTTCACTGTAATTGAATGGCAGAGATATGATGAAAACATTCCCCCAAACCTGACAACACTGCCTCTTGCTGGATTGAATCCAGGCAAAAATCTGTCGTTCTGCCCCTGAGCAAGGCAGTTAACCCACTGTTCCCCAGGCACCGAAGACGTGGATGTTGATTAAGGCAGCACTCCGCACCTCTCTGATTCAGAGGGGTTGAGTTAAATGCGGAAGACACATTTCAGTTGAATGCATTTAGTTGTGCAACTGACTAGGTCTCCCCTTTCCCCTTTCCTTCTTTGCAATATTCAGCTGTAGATGCTTATCATCTTGCACAACCTTGGATTCTGTTCCGTGGGAGTAAAATTCTCCTGACATGCATGGGACGATAATCACTACTCTGCCTGTGGATAACGAATAATTTATAATAATAACAATAATAATAATAATAATAACAATAATAAATAATATCCTGAGCCAAGCTCTCACTGCCGTAGCATGAAAGAGGCCCCGTCCAGTCATGTGAAGAGTGGTCCGTTCTCTTTCTTGTCCTTCCTCCTGGAGTTCTGAGTGAGGGATGCACAGTGGTCAGCTAGGACCTAGTCAGATGTCTATCCTTTAATCCAATTATCCAACTCCGTATGTTATCGTCCTCCGAGGCCCAAAGCAAGAAAAAAAGCAATTGAACGCTTGGAGAAATAAACCAGAAATATAATCGGGAAGGTACCTGTGTTAATGTATTGTTGCATTTACAGTAGCTCAAGTACAACTCCTTAAGGCCAGGCAATAATCTATTGATTTCATCAATATCGGCTATATTTTGGTCAGTGGATGTTTGATTGTCTATGAAGTATTTTCTTATTCAAGTTGCATAAAAGCTCTTAACCACAGGAGTTTTTCAGGTCAAGTCATTGGGAAAGGAGGCCAGATGTGAAGGTGCTGATGTGAAACATAATGCAGGGAGCTATAGTTTTAAATATGGAAACTAAAGAACATTTCAGCTTTATGATAACATGTGTTCTTACCAAACATGAATACATACATTTCTAATGTACTGTGTGTCAACTCTAGAATTGTACTGTGTTAGACTGGACTGTACAAAATGTTTCTGGTGCTATGGAGTTTGACTTTTATAGAACAAACTCTGTGTGTGTGTGTATGTGTGTGTGCGTGTGCGTGCGTGTGTGCGTGTGTGTGTGTGTACATGCTTGCGCCCCCCCTTGGGTTGTGCCGTGGCGGAGATCTTTGTGGGCTATACTCGGCCTTGTCTCAGGATGGTAAGTTGGTGGTTGAAGATATCCCTCTAGTGGTGTGGGGGCTGTGCTTTGGCAAAGTGGGTGGGGTTATATCCTTCCTGTTTGGTCCTGTCCCTGTCATCGGATGGGGCCACAGTGTCTCCTGACCCCTCCTGTCTCAGCCTCCAGTATTTATGCTGCAGTAGTTTATGTGTCAGGGGGCTAGGATCAGTTTGTTATATCTGGAGTACTTCTCCTGTCTTATCCGGTGTCCTGTGTGAATTTAGGTATGCTCTCTCTAATTCTCTCTTTCTCTCTTTCTTTCTCTCTCTCGGAGGACCTGAGCCCTAGGACCATGCCTCAGGACTACCTGGCATGATGACTCCTTGCTGTCCCCAGTCCACCTGGCCGTGCTGCTGCTCCAGTTTCAACTGTTCTGCCTGTGATTATTATTATTTGACCATGCTGGTAATTTATGAACATTTGAACATCTTGGCCATGTTCTGTTATAATCTCCATCCGGCACAGCCAGAAGAGGACTGGCCACCCCTCATAGCCTGGTTCCTCTCTAGGTCTCTTCCTAGGTTTTGGCCTTTCTAGGGAGTTTTTCCTAGCCGCCGTGCTTCTACACCTGCATTGCTTGCTGCTGGGTTTCTGTACAGCACTTTGAGATATCAGCTGATGTACGAAGGGCTATATAAATACATTTGATTTGATTTGCATGCCTGTGACTGTCTGTCTGTGTGTGGTTGTGCGGGCATGCACATGTGAGTGTTTGTGTGAGTGAAGTCTTCTCAGCTAGACTAATGGAAGAGAGGCGACACAAGCATGGGGCGAGATAAAAATGACTGCCATAGGAATGTATTACTGTTGATCCTATTTGACAATCCCTGTACGTAAATCATGGATGGGATATTATCCTTGAGTTAGAGAGTCGGAGGCAAGACTGTGTTTGTGTTGAATAATGGAAAAACCTGTGACTCAATTGTATTAGGATTTATATTGCGAAACATAAGTCATCATGATTATGTTTAGATGCAGTGGATGTAGAGCAAATCATATCTTTCTGTGGGTCTGAATCAAATTCTCAATGATGTGTGTGTTTGGTGTCCATTACTAACGAAGGTGACATACGGTATGTGGCATTTGCATGCTGTTTCTCGATATCATAGAATGTAAACAATTTGGATATTTGTTTCTTTACCTTGAAAGCAGTCAATGGACGTTGGAGTGGCTGAATTCCACACTTTGGTTTTGTTAAACTAGCCACTGCAAACAATTGACAACATGAGCGGTAAGCAATGTTCAGTGTATGCTTATTAACAATCCTTTCAACATACTTGATCAATTCCATATTACCCCAGCACATCATTTCTCTATTTGTTGACAATTACATACAGTTGAAGTCGGAAATTTACATACACCTTAGCCAAATACATTTAAACTCAGTTTTTCACAATTCTTGACATTTAATCATAGTAAACATTCCCTGTCTTAGGTCAGTTAGGATCACCACTCTATTTTAAGAATGTGAAATGTCAGAATAATAGTAGAGAGAATGATTTATTTCAGCTTTTATTTCTTTCATCACATTCCCAATGGGTCAGAAGTTTTCATACACCCAATTAGTATTTGGTAGCATTGCCTTTAAATTGTTTAACTTGGGTCAAATGTTTCAGGTAGCCTTCCACAATGATGAATTTTGGGCCATTCCTCCTGACAGCTGGTGTAACTGAGTCAGGTTTGTAGGCCTCCTTGCTCGCACACGCTTTTTCAGTTCTGCCCACAAATTTTCTATAGGATTGAGGTCAGGGCTTTGTGATTGCCACTCTAATACCTTGACTTTGTTGTCCTTAAGCCATTTTGCCACAACTTTTCCACGTAATTTTCCTACCTCATCATTGTTGGGAAGGGCCAGCTATTTTGTGAAATGCACCTGTGAAGTGCACCAGTCCCTTCTGCAGCAAATCACCCCCACAACATGATGCTGCCACTCCCGTCCTTCACGGTTGGGATGGTGTTCTTCAGCTTGCAAGCCTCCCCCTTTTTCCTCCAAACATAATGATGGTCATTATGGCCAAACAATTATATTTTTGTTTCATCAGACCAGAGGACATTTCTACAAAAAGTACGATCTTTGTCCCCATGTGCAGTTGCAAACCGTAGTCTGGCTTCTTATGGCAGGTTTGGAGCAGTGGCTTCTGCCTTGCTGAGCGGCTTTTCAGGTTATGTTGATATAGGACTCATTTTGCTGTGGATATAGATACTTTTGTACCCGTTTCCACCTGCATCTTCACAATGTCCTTTGCTGTTGTTCTGGGATTGATTTGCACTTTTTTCACCTAAGTACGTCCATCTCTAGGAGACAGAACGTGTCTTCTTCCTGAGCGGTATGACGGCAGCATTGTGTTTATACTTGCGTGCTATTGTTTGTACAGATAAACGTGGTACCTTCAGGCGTTTGGAAATTGCTCCCAAGGATGAAACAGACTGGTGGAGGTCTACAATTTGTTTTCTTTTGTTTTGGCTGATTTCTTTTGATCTTCCCATGTTGTCAAGCAAAGAGGCACTGAGTTTGAAGGTAGGCCTTGGAATACATCCACAGGTACACCTCCAATTGACTCAAATGTTGTCAATTAGCCTATCAGAAGCTTCTAAAGCCATGACATAATTTTCTGGAATTGTCCAAGCTGTTTAAAGGCACAGTCAACTTATTGCATGTAAACTTCTGACCCATTGGAATTGTGATACAGTGAATCATAAGGGAAATAATCTGTCTGTAAACAATTGTTGGAAAAATTACTTGTGTCATGTACAAAGTAGATGTCCTAACCGACTTGCCAAAACTATAGTTTATTAACAAGAAATGTGTGGAGAGGATGAAAAAATTGTTTTAATGACTCCAACTTAAGTGTATGTAAACTTCCGACTTCAACTGTATGTTTATGAGATTAAATAGTGTATCGTGGATGCTAAATAACATGAAAGCCTGGTAAGGAGAACACTGTGGATAGGAGAGGTGATTAATTACAACATCGGAGAAAGGATCTCCCCCAATGAGGTGGGTACCTACTGCCTATGGGTAAAGGAGTTTATTACAGATGAAAGATTCATCAGCACACCCCAATACCACGCTATTGCATTCGAGAGGTGCCAGAGAGACGTACAGCATAGTGTCTCACTAGTCAACAGTGTGCCACTAGAGATAGCTTGGTCACAGAGCTCAGTTTGCTCTGTGTGAGTCACAATGCTTGAGGCAGTTGTCTGCATAGAAAGATTCTATTTGTATGCTTGTCTACATCTTCCTCGAGTCGACACAGAACTAATTTCCTGGGTGCCAGTCACAGTGGTAGGGTGTGGAGATCTGACGGATGTTCCTGACCAATTCTGCTGTTTAGTGTGTTTTCTATGCTGAGTTGAACTTTTTTTGTACATATTATCTCCGCTATCACTTCCTTTGACCGAAAAATCTATCCTGTTGCCTAGTCACTTTACGCATACCTATATGTACATATCTACCTCAATTTCTTCATACCCTTGCACATCAACTCTGTACTGGTACCCCATGTATATAACCAAGTTATTGTTACTCATTGTAAATTTATTCATTGTGTTATTATTTTTCTGTTATTTTTCATTTTTTCTCTGCATTGTTGGGAAGGGCCTGTAAGTAAGCATGTCACTGTTAGTCTACACCTGGTGTTTACGAAACGTGTGACAAGTAAAATGTGCTTTTGATATCAATTACTGCCGATAGGACTAACCAGCATATGGTGACCTCTAGACCAACTACCTGCATTCATCCAATCATGTTTTGTTGTTGTAGGAAAATGAAAACAGTGTGCCCTAATGAACACAACCTTGCTATAGTATAGAAACAAGCCCCGAATGGCATTATCCAGTGTCATTGGTGAGAGAAATGGCCACAGGAAGTGTCACTGGTCCAAATAGATAATAGGTAACCAATTAGGGTGAACCCGAGGTAATTGCCTTTAACCGGAGAGACAGGTTGACCTCAAATCTATGATGAACCATTCTTTTAGTGCCAAGAGATAACCTGTCAGGTTGTCAGTACAAATACTAGTCTGTTCTTAATTTATTTACCTGTACAAATAAAGGTTAAATAAATATGAATCATTCCAAATAAAGTGTTAGGTTGAATTAAATACTCACAACATGTTTTATCTGGCCACATTAAGCAAGTTTACATAAGCCAGCCCTTAGTTTGATGATTGAGGATGTTTGAACATGGATAAAATGCTTTTTAAGAGTTATTTGATTATGTTTGTTATCATTCTTTTCCCCCCTTTCAGACTGTTCTCAGTCAGTGGTACATGTTGACTGTCATGTTTCCAATCCGCTTGGTTTGAGAGAGTAAAATTTGTCTCACATCAACCATAATGTTATTCAGAAGTGTCTGAATTTGGGGCATCCCGGGTGTTGCAGCGTTCTAAGGCACTGCATCGCATTGGTAAAGGCGTCACTACAGACCCGGGTTTGATCCGGGGCTGTATCACATGATCGGGAGTCCCACAATTGGCCAAGTGTCGTCCGGGTTCGGGGAGGGTTTGGCTGGGGCGGCTTTACTTCACTCATCAGACTCCAGTGACTCCTTGTGGCAGGCTGACCTCAGTCGTCAGGTGAACAGTGTTTCCTCCGACACATTGGTGCGACTGGCTTCCGGGTTAAGCGGGCGTGTGTTAAGAAGCGTAGTTTGGCAGGTCATGTTTCGGATGATGCATGACTCGACCTTTGCCTCCCGAGCACATTTGGGGAGTTGCAGCAATGAGACAAGATCGAAATTGGGGTTAAAACCCACACCTACATGCAGGGCGTTAATACGGTGACCGTATTAATGCCACACCAGTGATCAAGAGTCATGACGGCAGTCAAATTCCACTTGACCGTTTAATCACGGAAATTAGGCTTATCCAAGCTCTCCAAGCTCATTAGTAGCCTACCAAACTTTCTAACTGCCTGGTACTCAGCACTCTATTGTCCATCTAATCACCCTGACATCAATGCAAATGTAATCAAAAATCAAATAAAACACTTCATGAGTGCCCATGAGCTAATGTTTGCCAACATTTCTATGCAAATGTGTGAGAAAACTGACTGATGGCCTCTTTTAAAAAGAGGAGGATCCCATCAGCTTTCTATAAGCTAGGCCTACTATATTTATTTCCCAACTTTCCTAATATTAAGCACATTGCGTCTCTTTACAACAGGATCAGCCTACTTGGCTGGCATGAACCATGGAAAAAGCACCCTCCTTTCACTATTTAAGTGTATAGATGACATGTATTTTTCGAGAAAGGTGCATAATGGTCCATTCTAAATCAAAACCATAGGCCTATATGTTTTGATAAGGTTTGTATCACAATTAAAGTGTGCAAATAACTTTTAAAATTAAGCACATCAATCTACTTTACAACGGGTGTAGAGCCTAATTGCATACGTACACTGCGTGTGATTTTCAAGTTTGGGGAAGATAATTTTCACCATACAAATGCACCTTTATAATAAAAGCATTACATGCATGATTGCATTTGTGGTCACTTTTGATAATGGTGTTTTCCTACTAATGGAACACACCATAATGTGAAGAAATGGCCTAATAGTTTATCAACATTTTAAGCTAAACATTCTCATCTGAAATGCTTAACACCCCAGCCATCCTACAATCTAAGCTTGATGCCCTCAATCTCACACAATTTATCAATGAACCTACCAGATATAACCCCAAATCCGTAAACACGGGCACCCTCATAGATATCATCCTAACTAACTCACCCTCCAAATACACCTCTACTGTTTTCAACCAAGATCTCAGCGATCACTGCCTCATTGCCTGCATCCGTAATGGGTCTGCGAGCAAACGACCACCCCTCATCACTGTCAAACGCTCCCTAAAACACTTCTGCAAGCAGGCCTTTCTAATCAACCTTATCCTGGAACAACATTGACCTCATCCCGACAGTAGAGGATGCCTGGTTATTCTTTTATAGCTCACCATCTTAAATAGGCATGCCCCATTCAAAAAATGTAGAACCAGGAATAGATATAGCCCTTGGTTCACTCCAGACCTGTCTGCCCTTGACCAGCACAAAAACATCCTGTGGCGTTCTGCATTAGCATCGAATAGCCCCCGTGATATGCAACTTTTCAGGGAAGTTAGGAACCAATATACACAGGAAGTTAGGAAAGCTAAGGCTAGCTTTTTTAAACAGAAATGTGCATCCTGCAGTACAAACTCAAAGTTCTGGGACACTGTAAAGTCCATGGACAATAAGAGCACCTCCTCCCAGCTACCCACTGCTCTGAGGCTAGGAAACACTGTTACAACTGACAAATCCACTATAATTGAGAATTTCAGTAAGCATTTCTCTAAGGCTGGCCATGCTTTCCACCTGGCTACCCCTACCCCGGTCAACTGCTAGGCACCCTCCACAGCAACCCGCCCAAGCCCCCACCATTCTCCTTCACCCATATCCAGATAGCTGATGTTCTGAAAGAGCTGCAAAATCTGGACCCCTACAAATCAGCTGGGCTAGACGATCTGGATCCTCTCTTTCTTAAATTATCTGCCAAAATTGTTGCAACCCCTATTATTAGCCGGTTCAACCTCTCTTTTGTATCGTCTGAGATTCCCAATGATTGGAAAGCTGCCGCGGTCATCCCCCTCTTCAAAGGGGGAAACACTCAAGACCCAAACTGCTACAGACTATCTATCCTACCCTGCATCTCTAAGGTCTTCGAAAGCCAAGTTAACAAACAGATTACTGACCATTTTGAATCACATTGTACCTTTTCCGCTATGCAATCTGGTTTCCGAGCTGGTCATAGGTGCACCTCAGCCACGCTCAAGGTCCTTCACGATATCATAACCGCCATCGATAAGAGACATTACTGTGCAGCTGTATTCATCGACCTGGCCAAGGCTTTCGACTCTGTCAATCACCACATTCTTATTGGCAGACTCAACAGCCTTGGTTTCTCAAACGATTGCCTCGCCTGGTTCACCAACTACTTCTCTGATAGAGCTCAGTGTGTCAAATCGGAGGGCCTGTTGTCCGGACCTCTGGCAGTCTCTATGGGGGTGCCACAGGGTTCAATTCTCGGGCGACTCTCTTCGCTGTATACATCAATGATGTCGCTCTTGCTGCTGGTGATTCTCTAATCCACCTCTACGCAGACGACACCATTCTGTATACTTCTGGCCCTTCTTTGGACACTGTGTTAACTAACCTCCAGACGAGCTTCAATGCCATACAACTCTCCTTTCGTGGCCTCCAACTGCTCTTAAACGCAAATATAACTAAATGCATGCTATTCAACCGATCATTGCCCGCACCTGTCTGCCCATCCAGCATCACTACTCTGGACGGCTCTGACTTAGAATACGTGGATAACTACAAATACCTAGGTATCTGGCTAGACTGTAAACTCTCCTTCCAGACTCACATTAAGCATCTCCAATCAAAATTTAAATCTAGAATCGTCTTCCTATTTCGCAACAAAGCTTCCTTCACTCATGCTGCCAAACATACCCTCGTAAAACTGACCATCCTACCGATCCTTGACTTCGGCGATGTCATCTATAAAATAGCCTCCAACACTCTACTCAGCAAACTGTATATAGTCTTTCACAGTGCCATCCATTTTGTCACCAAAGCCCCATATACTACCCACCACTGCGACCTGTACGCTCTCGTTGGCTGACCCTTGCTTCATACTCATCGTCAAACCCACTGACTACAGGTTATCTACAAGTCTCTACTAGGTAACGCCCCACCATATCTCAGCTCGCTGGTCACCATAGCAGCAACCACTCGTAGCACACGCTCCAGCAGGTATATCTCACTGGTCACCCCCAAAGCCAATTCCTCCTTTGGTCCCCTTTCCTTCCAGTTCTCTGCTGCCACTGACTGGAACGAACTGCAAAAATCACTGAAGCTGGAGATTCCCATCTCCCTCACTAGCTTTAAGAACCAGCTGTCAGAGCAGCTCACAGATCACTGCACCTGTTCATAGCCCATCTGTATACAGCCAATCTATCTACCTCATTCCCATACTGTATTTATTTATTTTGCTCCTTTTGCACCACAGTATCTCTACTTGCACATTCATCTTTTGCACATCTACCATTCCAGTGTTTAATTGCCATATTGTAATTACTTCTCCACCATGGCCTATGTATTGCCTTAACTCCCTTATTTGACCTTATTTGCACTCACTGTATATATACTTTGTTTTCTTTTTTTCTACTGTATTATTGACTGTATGTTTTGTTCATCCCATGTGGAACTCTGTGTTGTTGTATGTGTCGAACTGCTATGCTTTATCTTGGCCAGGTTGCAGTTGCAAATGAGAACTTGTTCTCAACTAGCTTACCTGGTTAAATAAAGGTGAAATAAAAAAATATATAAAAAAAATCTGTTGCAACAGGCTCATTGCTTAAAACAGTTTTTTTGATGCTAGTGGTTGTATTCATTTGGGATTTATCACATCCCACATCCCACATTTTGTTGTGTGACAGAAGGTGCACCTGTGTAATGATCATGCTATTTAATCATCTTCTTGGTATGCCGCAGAGGAAGAGAGAGGAGGATAAAAGCAGAGTGGAGAGGAAGAGGGGATGGAGCACAGAGCACCATCTGCTACCTTAGTAGTCCTGATTAGGCTTACTTACTCGCCTGGTTTCATTGTGTTACCTCTTGATAAGCTCTGACTCAGACAGGAAGTGGATTGATGTTTACTTCCAGCATGTGCTTAGTTTTGAAAACCAACACTAGGAAACAGTGACTATGGTCTGGTTTCAATTATACTCTTTCAACATAGAGGAACTACGCCACTGTCTACGCCACTACCTTATCTGCTTGAATAAAATACTAAATAGTAGCTAGCAAGATGCAGATCACTGAGGTTACTTTTAATGAGTTAATTTTGCAAGCGGCTTGTTTGCATCAACTAATTGTTTTATTTATTTATATTGAACCTTTATTGAACTTAATTTAATTGAACAAAAACCACTGTGAAGGACTTGCCTGGTTTCGATTCGCGATGATCTGGCATGTCTGCCTCCTGATTTGTTGGGAGAGTTGTCTGTCTGAAGAGGACCCAGCTCGGAATTTTATTTTTCCTTGTTGAAGTTGCCAACTAGAGTCACTGTTGCCTAGGGTCAGGTTTTCAAGACTAGTACAGTATATGCTGGGGGGGCTGTGACTCTTGATTAATCAAAGTCATTCCATGGAAGGAAGGTCAGGGTGAGCTAAACGCTTACTTGCAAGCTTCCTCAACAGTCCAGTACAATATCAGTAATAATCAAGAATAACAAGTAAGTCAGGATTTAACACATGACATATTAGGTCAGGAGGAACTGACTGATTTATCTTAGCAGTGACGGCTGTGCTGTAACCACACATGACTGGGTTCAATGTTTAGGTCACCCGGCTAGCAGGAAAAGTAACTCCAGCTAAAGTCAAACTGATATGGAAAAGCGCCAGACCGTTCTTCACACGGATACACATAACTCTTCACCGGTGGGAGATAATGTCTGAAAAATATGAGTTGCGTTGAGAAACCTTTATGAGGTGTTGAAGAGATGATTAGTCTAAAAAAATACTAGCCCGAAAGCCTTATCCTAAATCATGGCATTTCTCGCCCACTTTCCCGTAAAACTGGGCAAATATTGAAGAAAGAAACATATTAAGTCTTTATCCCCCGAGAGCCCTCACTCCTTCGTGGGTCGTTTCTGTTGAATTTGCTATTGTTCCGAGGAGAAATAACATTGATGGGAGCTTGCGGAGCTCATATGAGAATTACAGTGCTAGACCTCCCTATTTTCAAATTACTTTATCTCCGCACTCATCACATACGGCCTATCCCCCAATACATCATAATGATTGTGTCAAGAGCACTTGAGATGATGATCCAAGAAAAGTTTGTGGAAATTCCTGATTTACTCCTCTCCATCTTCCCTCATCTGTCTGTAGTAGCAGAATATATTTTTTTGGGGGGGAAGGAAACTATTTGCCAAAGAAGCATTAAGCCATGCAGAGCCTTGGCATGGTTTTTAGACTGGGGGTAGAACTACATTACGTACAAACGATACATTTAAAATGTGTTCCTCTGTCGTTGAATCCAGTAGCTTGCAGTATTAGATTGTTGTATGCTTCTATATATGATAATGTATTGTGAATCATGTTCACAAATTAAAACATTTAATCTATGTTCATCTCATTGTCAAGCAACGTTAAGGGGGAATGACCACACACACACACACACACACACACACACACAAAGGTCACTCATTTCACAGTAGGAGGAATGTACAATTAAAGTCAGGGTAAACTCAGACTCATTACTGTGCATTCACTTCACGTACCGGATGACTGGCACTGCATGGCTGGATGACACCACTGAGAGCTTTTACAGTTGCACTGAAGGTGAAGGGATCCTGACCTGTAGACCAATGTGATCAGCCATGTGCATCATCATTGGTGTCACTGCTCCTCACATCACTTGTTAGCTTGGCACTCATTCAGTTTTGCTAATCATGTTGTCGTTCCAGTGAACTTGACATTCATAGTTACGTCAGATAGGGATTCAAGGAATGGTAGGTTGACATACAGTAGTTGATTACTTTGTCACAATGCATGCAACCGAGACATTTTTGTATGTTTAGAAACCAACTTCAAGATTTTCTTGACATGTACAGTATTATCTCCGGACACAACATGTTCTTCTGTAACTTCCGTTCATTTTACAAAAAGTGCTCTCAATCGGGTGTTTGTGAAGAGTTCAAGGACACACTACAAGAATCTAGCATCCAACAAGCGGCCATAGGAGATAAGCCCCCCTTCACCTCCTCTTCAACTTTTCACACTAGCAAAATGAGCCTGAAGAGGAAAGAGCTCATTATCCTCTAACTGGTTTAATGAAATGGAAGTGGTGACATGTAGATGGAGAGTTTGTGAAGCGCTACACTGTTCTGTGAACATCCACTGTCCTGTTCAAGGCAGGTAGACATGCTGATGAATCATCTTTGTGCTGCTGCTGTAGTGCAGCGGACCTTTGCCTCCACAGGTCCCCTGGGAACCTGGGAGCAAGGAGACGTCTAGGCAAATCCAATTGAAAACACTAGGGGGGTAGTAAGCTAACGTATGGAGTTGTTTTAAGATGTCATACCAATGATCATTTAGCTATTTTATTTTAAATTTTAGGTATAAAAAAAGTATATATATATTTTTTAGGAAAGACATTGAATTTGGCTTTCTATTAGCCCATAGAAACACATTGAATAACAGATTCATACATGGAAAAACAGTGTCTGTCCTATATCTGAGCAATAGCAGAAAGATCAGAACATTTTTTGGGACGCTACAGACATCTCATGGTCTGACAAACACCGCTGTAGCTCGGCGAAGTTCCACCGCAGATGTACCATTGGCGGATGCAATGGATATAGACGTAGCCCACAGATATCTCTAGCTTTATCAGACACATTTTGATGGGGATTTTCTTTTTATGCTAATTTGATTTCCTCTGGGTGAGGACATCGACTCTAGGGAGTTTAAGTTAAAGTAATAAAAACGTAAACTTTAAAAACTTGAGAGACATGAAAAATACATTTGCAAGAGAAATATTGCTGTTATGTTAATATGTTTTAAACAAATTAGTTATTTCCCAACAAAAATAAGTGTATACTTTTGTTGGACTGGATGCTCATGTTAAACCTTTATTACCATTTATGAGAAAAAAGATGTGGCTTAGAGCTCCCTCACAGCAGTAGGAAAGTTGCATTCCACTTCTTGTGTGTAAAAGCCTACAGTAATATTTAAATATAAGAATCTGCCTCAGCACAGATGGCTAGCTATTTGGCACTAGCATCCAATCAGATATTTCCATTATTTACACAAAAGAATGAATACCGCATCAACAAGCTCAAATATAGCATGCCTGTCTGTTCGTTGAAGATAAGAGATGTGAATGTCCCTCTAACATTTTTACTTGCAACACATACTAAATGCATAGATTTTACCACAGAGAAATATAGTAAAAGAGCACTTTCAGAAAGTATTCATACCCATTGACTTGTGCAAATCACTGAAATACAGAAATAGCTAATTTACATAATCATTCACACCCCTGAGTCAATCATTTGTAGAAGCACCTTCAGCCGTGATTACAGAGTCTTTCTGGGTAAATCTTCTTGGTAAGCAACTCCAGTGAAGATTTGCTCTTGTGTTTTAGCTTATTGTCCTGCTAAAATATCAATTAATCTCCCAGTGTCTGGTGGAAAGCAGACTGAACCAGGTTTTCCTCTAGGATTTTGCCTGTGCATAGCTCCATTCCATTTATTTTTTATCCTGAAAAACTCCCCAGTCCTTAACAATTACAAGCATACCCATAACATGATGCAGCCCCCATTATGCTTCATAAGTCTTACTCAGTAATGTGTTGAATTGGATTTGTGATTTTGTTATCTTTGTGATTGAATTTGTGTTTGGAATTCACCGCTTGACTGAGGGACCTTACAGAAAATTGTACTGTATGTGTGGAGTACAGAGATGAGGTAGTCATTCAAAAATCATGTCCATGCAATTTATTATGCGACTTGTCAAGCAAATTTTTACCCTTGAATGTATTTAGGCTTCCCATAACAAAGGGTTGAATACTTATTGACTCAAGACTTTCCAGCTTTTCATGTTTAATTAATTTGTAAAATTTCAAAAAAATATAATTCTACTTTGACATTGTGAGGTACTGTTGTAACATAACAAAATGTGGAAAAGGTCAAGGGGTGTGAATACTTTCTGAAGGCACTGTGTCATGGTTTACCTGAAAGCATACTCTGTGAAATTGGGATAGCCTGAGGGGTTGCTGTTTGCATCTGGTATTCCATTTGCTGTAGACTAGCCTCTGTGACTAAATCGGTGGTTTATTGAGGGGACAGACAGTTTTTACAGGCCCATTAGAGGAGAGAATTAGCCGGAAGGTTTTAGTGGCCTCCAAAAATATTTTTTTATGTACCGTAGCGTTTGATGAGCTGCGAGCTGTGTTGGTGGCCAGATCCACCATAGAAGCCTACAATATATATTATATGAATAGATTAGAAATGAGGAGAATTAGGCCTACAAACCAAAAGTGTTTTAAAACGATTTGCATTTAAATCGGTCTGTCATTCAATTATTGCACGGAGTCTACTCAATTAAAAGTGTATATATTTCTGTTCATCAAGAGTGAGACTTCTCCTTTCACATGTAGTGAGTTTAGACTGATTCACCATTTACAAGTTGCCAGTAGCCTACTAGCAGCCACAGCACAATGATTAGTATCTAAATGATTCATAATACCCATTTTAACTGACCGGCTACACAATTGTTTTACATTATGTGACAATACTTGTTAGTTATAATCAAGGAAGGGTAAATTGACATACAGTAAACATGAGCATAACAGGCCAGGAGCAGAACCAGCATTTCATCATTCCACACCATTGCCAGATTTTTCAACTAACCTGGTGTAGGCAATACTATCTTCGTTCTCGATTCTGGAAAATAGTCCACTAATTAAAACATTTAATTCCTGTTAGAAATGTCTGTGTTCAGTTGCAAGGGTCCGTTTGAATTTAGAAAATGTGCCGTTATTCAAATAAATCATTGTTTTGGTCCATGAAGTAATCCAACAATGTGTACAGTGCCATCTTGTCTATTTCAAGTCTTCTCTCATTGATTGAGAAGATAGTGTTGCCAATACCAGGTTAGTTGAAAATATTTCTGGCAATGTTTTGTATTGCCAAACCTGTAACTCCCAGTAATGGATACCAAAAATGTTAGGTTAAATAACATTATCTGATATTACAATCAGTAGCTAGTGGTGCATCCACAGTCTCTCATCTGAATGGTTAGGTAAACAATGTGACACACTTATCAATGAATTAATCTATTTACAACCAACAACGCTCATATGAAATTTGTTTACCCCACTGTATCAAAGAATCCTAGTCCTAGACTGCTTGTGTTTCTCTGTGGAATAACAGAGCTCTCACCACAGGCTTTTTCAATTCAACAGACAAAATGTTTTAATTCATTCCCCCACTTGATGCTTTTGCTGTGATAACAGTACACAGGAAATTGCTGTCATTCGTCTGGTTGCGTCCCCAGAGGGTAAGATATCAAAAGCTCAAAAAGTAACTTTTTAAAACAGAGCCTTTGGACAGGCTCATTTCCCAACCATTAATTTTATTGTTTTGAGATCACGTTCTAGTCGTTCATCATTTATTTAACAGTTTCTCCCCCACAGGATTAATGTTGCTATAACACACACACACACACACACACACACGCACACGCACACGCACACACACACACACACACCCACACACACGCACGCACACACACACGCACGCACAAACACACGAGGGTGTCCACTGTCAGTAGCTTGGTATATGGCTTATGTGTTACAACATGGATAATGCATCTAGTGATACCCATGGTTTGATTTACAGTTTATTCTGATTGCTTAGGCACTATCTTTGAAACTATAGGCTATTTTTTCAAAACTCTACACACTAACCACAAAACCTTATTTCTTGTTTTTGTGTCAATACAGTACACACAAACCCTCATTTGAATAAGCACACGAAGCACCAACTACGCACTGATAGTATAAATGAAAAACACTTTTCAAGCTTTATGCTTTTTCAGTCTGCAGGGCATAGCAGTTTCCAATAAAGTACATTGTCATACATGTAGTAAACACACATACACACAGGTATCCAAATGTGTAAAGTATGGATGTGTGTTCCGAACATAACGCACTATCAATACAAATAAGTAGAAAACATTTTTTTTTCTTCTTCTCAAAACACTCAAACAACAAAAGTGCAGTATAAGAAAACAAAAACATTTGTGCTAGAAGAAGAAAAAGAACAGAATAGTTTTTTGATAACGTACCTGGGCTGCTCTGGCCCCTGGTCATCAGGGATTAGTCTGTTGTGGAGAGTGTCCAGAAATGTGATAATGTGTGCGGTGTTGTATGGGCCTAGGATTGCATGATGGTGAAGGACGCCGTTTTGACTAATAGCTGTACACATTGTTGTTGCCACCAAGTTGTCCCGGGACGTTAATGATGGCGCGGTGTCCGATGATATTTCTGCCGCGGCCCCTTGTTTTTGCAAGGTTGAACCTGCCTCGTCCACATATATTAGCTCATGATGCACTGCATCTGCTTCTAGCTCCATGACTCTCTGAAAGAGACAAGACAAAACAATGTAGCACAGTAGGAAAAGACAGGGATCAGTCAATATGATGTAGCACCATACACTTCCAGATCCAGTACCAATGATAGGATTGTATAGCTTACCTGCACATATTCATATCTCAGTTGATTTACACGGTCTGAGTTTCTTTCGAAAGGGACTCTGTACAGCTGCTTCATCCTAATTCTATTGCGTTTCAGTAGACGAGACAGTGCAGCGAGACTCACTCTGTTGACGTTTTGGAATATTGTGTTATCTGCCATTATGGGGTACTGTAGCTCTCTTAGTCTGATGCAGTTATTTGCAATGACCATCTTTACAACGTGGGTCTCCTGCTCTGTCGACCTCTTCCTTCCAGATACTGGTTTTCTTGCAGTTCTGTAAAACATTTGAATGGTTTTAGTGATAGATCCTTCTCATTATGAAAGTACAGTACATATTACTGTACCAGTAGAACTACAGCACTTAGTTACTTACCGGTTCTCATTTCAAAATATCTGGGTGATACCTGCAACAGTATAGCGGCTCAGATTTGGTTGAACCCATTGCCCAGCCTCCCTCATGCTCATCCCATGGCTGACAACTTGGTCAACCACAGTCGCTCTGATTTCATCAGTTATTGTGTTCCTGACTTCCCTTCCTCTTCCCCGTCGTCTCCTTCTGCCCGTCCAACTTCACCTCTTCCTTCTCCTCCTCCTCTTACTTACTCACCTCCTCGTCCTCTTCATCCTCCTCTAGTTTTCACCCCTCTTACTCTCTGTCCAGTATTGGCCTCCATTGTTGTTCAAACCAAATGTATACCTGTGGCCTATTTATAGTGCTCAAGCTCTGATTTGTAAGCTCTGATTTGTAACTCATTATCTGAAAGTGTTTTAACATGTGTCAATGTGGAAAGGCAATTGGCAAAATAGTGTAGCAATGTAGAGACCAATGTTTACAGTTTTGCTAGAAGTGTGTTATTAAATTGCAAACTGAGTGTAAAACAGTGAGTTGTGTTTACAGTTTTGCAAAAAGTGTGTTATAAAATTACAAAAAGTGTAAAGCAGAGAACGTGCATTCAATTTGGCACACTTGGTAAATGCATTGGCTACAAGTGTTAATGGTTTCAGAGATAGTGCTTCAATAATCACTGTTAGTGTTTAAGTATTCAGAATAAACTGCAATAGAGAGACTTCCTTTAGGAACAAGACACAGAGCCAAGTCCTGCCCTCTGTAGAACCCCCAGAGGCTCTTCCCATAGCAATACTGGCCACTCTTTGCAATCAAGTAAAAAAAAAAGTATGTACAAAGAGAAACTAAAATGAGTCTCCCCCCCCGATGAGCCCCTTAAACATGAAGCCTTTGCAGTCATCTAAACTGTGGAAAGAAATGACAGGGAACGGCACAAAGTTTACCCCATTGGGGATCCGCCACACAGTGGGGTGGGCGTTTATCCATGTTGTGTTACCGGAATGGATTAGATTATCTCCTCTCCCCCCTCCCACACTGTCCAGTAGTTTGTTCTGTTTTTTTTGTTTTCCCCATGGTGGAGGCCAGAATAGAATCCACCTGGCAGGGTTGTGGGAGGTGATGATGATGATAACTTTGTCCACTGACATTTTCAGATCTCAAACCTATTTTCAATATGTAAATTTGCTCCCACCAGGCCTACAGTACTTTTGACAGTTAGGTAGATGCTCTGACAGCTCCTCTCCTCACCATTTACATGGTCTGAGATTTCACACATACACATAAACACACACACACGTACGAATCACACAGCTTTATGTCTCCATGGGAACCCCATTTGGTAGCTGCCAGACTGGCTTCCTGCTTCCCAAGAGACTGAGTAACTTAATCATATGCAGGACAGTGCTCTTTCCTCTCATAGCATGGGAGGTTATGAGGGTCTTATTTACTTTACAAGCTGAGTAAAAGGCATGATTTGCTATGCGGGCGGGAGGTCAGGGATGAGGGGAGTACCAGTATCGTGCTGGAGCTGAGACGATGGGAGACAGTAGAAATCCCACTACGTTTTATGAATCAAACAGAGCGAGAGAATGTTAGAACCTGGGTAAATAAGCACCAGATGGTGTATCATTAACCTCTTTTCCAATCACCTCTTCATAGCCATTTCCTTTGAGATCAACACTAAGCAGACCATCATATTGTGGCAACTTTTTCACTTTAAAGTGAGAATCAGTCTTGGAGTAGTAATGGATTGGGTATTTTAACCTTAACCCTATTCTGCTATTAATGGGGAAGAACTTAATAATAATTTAATAAGGAATGCATTGAGAATGAATATCCATTTCAGGGTATGGACCAGGGAATGTCTCATAGGGCACTCTGGCATGCATTGGAATATCAAAGACGTGCTATAATTACACATAGCTAAAGCCAAAGAAATAGAAATACCGCTAGTCCACCCATCATAGAACATTAATCTGCGTGGGAATAGTCATCCTACAGATGTAGGATCTTCATTTGATCACTCTTTTGTTTCTGAAAATGTTTTTGCATAGAAAATATTTCCTCAGTGAAAACTTGTAGTGTACAGTATTCAAGGTTTTAAAAGGCTTCTGAAGTGTATAAATTCCACTTTAAAATGTCAGACTTGATTTGCCTTAATGAAAAATCTATTAAACCGTACAAAAATGTCCATTGATTATAATCCACATAATAATTCACATTTCCTGACAATTGAGGATTATTTTCCTTTCGTAGCAAGCTGGCTCAAATAAATATCCTGCATCTGTTGTAATTATATTTATTTAACCACAGCATCCCAATGATGGAGGAAGATAAAACACCAACCATATATTTTCTGTCACCTGGTTTTCCCTGATAACTAGAAACCCATTATTCTTTATTATCTTCCTTTCCATGCATGCAGGACCAGACCGGGTGGTACTTCATACATAATGATGATCCCATCACTTCAAGGGCTTTGATCTAAAAAAAAGACGACCGCACTGCCACACGACAGCTCTGTGATATTCCGCAAACTGGGTCAACCTTGAACACTCAACGAAGACTGAGGCAGGTAGATGTAGAAGTGCTCTCTAGAACAGAGGAGGCTGGTGGGAGGTGCTATGGGATGATGAGCTCATTGTAATGGCTGGAATGGTATAAATGGAAAGGTTTAAAACACATCAAACATATGGAAACCACATGTTTAACTCCATTCCATTCCAGCCATTACAATGAGCCTGTTGTCAAATAGCTCCGTCCACCAGCATCCTCTGCTCTATAAGTTATTGTCATGGACATGAAGACAGAGGAGATTATATATTTTCTTTATTTAACCAGGTAAGTTATTGAGAACAAGTTCTCTTTAAAAGACAATAAAGACCAAAAAGGAGCAAAGATACAGCTGCCCTCCTTCATTCCGTGACTGATGGTAGCTAGGAATGACAAAGGACCAATGGAAGAGACGTCAGGCAAGGTTGTTGTTCAGAGCATGGCAAATGTCCTAGCTTTTAGGGGTTAGTATCGGGAAGAGGATTTGTGTTATGATTTTCGTTGGTGGAAGGAGAGGAGGACCAAAATGCAGCCTGCTAGGTATCCATAATACCTTTTAATCAAGAATTAATACAAAATACAAAAGAACGAGATAATAAATGAAAACCGAAACAGTCCCGTATGGTGCAAACATTGAAACGGAAAATAACTACCCACAAACCATAGTGGGAAAACAGGCTGCCTAAGTATGGTTCTCAATCAGAAACAACGATTGACAGCTGCATCTGATTGGGAACCATACCAAGCCAAACACATAGAACTACAAAACATAGAACAAAACATAGAATACCCACCCACATCACACCCTGACCAAACTAAAATTAGAAACATACAAAGCAATCTACGGTCAGGGCGTGACAGTACCCCTCCCCCCCGAAAGGTGCGGACTCTGACCGCAAAACCTAAACCCATAGGGTGGGCATCTGTCCGCGGTGGCGGCTCTGGGGCGGGACGTGGACCCCACTCCACCATAGTCTTGGCCCACCTAAGTGGTGCCTTTGGAGAGGCGACCCTCGCCGCCGACCTCGGACTGGGGACCCTTGCGGCGGGCCCCAGATAGGCGGGAGACAGGCGGGAGACTCCGGCAGCGCCGGCGTGAAGGGCGACTCCGGCAGCTCCTGACTGACGGACGGCTCCGGCAGCTCCTGACTGACGGGCGGCTCTGGCAGCGCCGGACAGGAGGGAGACTCTGGAAGCGCTGGACAGGCGGGAGCACCTGGAGGGAGGAGATGGAGAGACAGCCTGGTGCGTGGGGCTGTCACAGGAGGCCTGGTGCGTGGAGGAGGCACCGGATGGACCGGACCGTGGAGGCGCACTGGAGGTCTCGAGCACAACCTGTCCTGGCTGGATACCCCCTGTAGCCCTGCAAGTGCGGCGGGGTGGAACAGACCGCACTGGGCTGTGCTGGCGAACCGAGGACACCGTGCGTAGGGCTGGTGCCATATAACCCGGGCCGAGAAGCACTGGAGACCAGATGCGCTGAGCCGGCTTCCTTCCTCCTGGCTCGATGCCCACTCTAGCCCGGCCGATACGAGGAGCTACGATGTTGCGCACCGGGCTATGCGTGCGCACTGGGGACACCGTGAGCCTCATCGCATAACAGGTCTCCTACCTGACTTAGCCACACTCCCCGTGTGCCCCCCCCCAATGCATTTTTGGGGCTGCCTCTCGGGCTTCCTTGCCATCCCTGTTCCCTCAAAGCGCTGGCTCCCTTTACCTGCTGCTTCCGCTCTCCTGGCTGCCTCCACCTGTTCCCATGGGAGGCGATCCCTTCCAGCTAGGATCTCCTCCCATGTGTAGGAACCCTTCCCGTCCAGAATGTCCTCCCATGTCCATGAGTCCAGTCCACGCTGCTCCTGGTTACCACACTGCTTGGTCCTTTTTTGGTGGGTAGTTCTGTAACGGCTGTTGGAAGGAGAGGACCAAGGTGCAGCGTGGTATGTGTCCATATTTATTTAATGAACACTGAAATCACAAAAATAACAAAGCGAACGACCAAAACAGTTCTGGCTGGTGCAGACACACAACACAGAAAACAACTACCCACACCCATAGTGGGAAAACTGGCTGCCTATGTATGGTTTTCAATCAGAGACAACGATTGACAGCTGCCTCTGATTGGGAACCATACCAGGCCAAACACATAGAACTACAAAACATAGAATACCCATCCACATCACAACCTGACCAAACTAAAACTAGAAACATACAAAGCAATCTATGGTCAGGGCGTGACAATTTGGTCCCATTTTGTATGGATAGTCCACCATTTCAGACAATCTGTAGATTCTGTGTCAACAAACGACTTTGGTCAACTGCTTTTCAACTACTACTGTCCGTTTTTTATATCTTCAATCAGTGACCACCAAAACTACATTGACTAGATTTACAAGGCTTAAAGAGATTTGTTTAGGAGACGATCCAAATAAAATGTCATATTTTCTTTTTAGATCAGTCATAGTATTTGAGTGGTTTTTGAATGGGCAATGTCCATTTATGCATGGGCAAAAACAGCCGTCCCGTACCATCGACTTAACAACGTCCTGCATCTCAATATACCCCTCCATTCTTTGACAAACACAGAGACTGTATACACTTTCAAGTGCCATCCGAGTGCATTGCCTCCTTCAAAACACATTAATTTGTCCATTGTCGCTTTTTCCCAACACCTCGGATACCACATATACAGTATATTCACATTAGAGGCTGGAAACACTGGTTAGGGGTTAAATGCCTTGCTCAATGGCACAATAGTAGGTCGTACCATGAGTTTCTCACTAACACCAAATTTCAGTCCCTGGGATTCAAATCGGCAACCCTTCGGTTAATGGCCCAGTGATCTAACCTCAAGGCTACCACTGCCCCTGTGAATGGACCCCTTGACCTTTTCCACATCAATTTTCCTCATCAATCTACGCACAAGGCCCATAATGACAAAGCATAAACAGGTTTTTAGCCATTTTTGCAAATGCAAAAAAAAAAAAAATCGATTTGCATAAGTATTCAGACCCTTTGCTATGATACTCAAAATTGAGCTCAGGTGCATCCTGTTTCCATTGAAGATCCTTGTGATGTTATACAACTTGATTGGACATGATTTGGAAAGGCACACACTTGTCTATATAAGGTCCCACAGTTGACAGTGCATGTCAGAACAAAAACCAAGTCATGAGGTTAAAGGAATTGTTTGTAGAGCTCAGTGACAGGATTGCCTTCTAGGCAGAGTTGCAATGAAAAATCCATCTCAGACTGGCCAACAAAAAGAAAAGATTAATATAGGCAAAATAACACAGACACTGGACAGAGGTACTCTGCCTAGAAGGCCAGCATCCCAGAGTCGCCTCTTCACTGTTAACATTGAGACTGGTGTTTTGCGGGTACTTTTTAATGAAGCTGCCAGTTGAGGACTTGTGAGGCATCTGTTTCTCAAACTAGACACACTAATGTACTTGTCCTCTTGCTCAGTTGTGCACCAGGGCCTCACACTCCTCTTTCTATTCTGGTTAGAGCTAGTTTGCGCTGTTCTGTGAAGGGAGTAGTAGATAGAGTTGTACGAGATCTTCAGTTTCTTGGCAATTTCTCACATGGAATAGCCTTCATTTCTCAGAACAAGAATAGACTGACAAGTTTCAGAAGAAAGTTATTTGTTTCTGGCCATTTCAAACCCACAAATGCTTATGCTCCAGATACTCAAATAGTCTAAAGAAGGCCAGTTTTATTGCTTCTAATCAGAACAACATTTTTCAGCTGTGCTAACATAACGTGCCATTGGAACACAGGAGTGATTGTTGCTGATAATGAGCCTCTGTTACGCCTATGTAGATATTCCATTAAAAGTCAGCCGATTCCAGCTACAATTGTCAATTACAACACTATCAATGTCTACATTGTATTTCTGATCAATTTGATGTTGTTTTAATGGACAAAAAAATATATATTTTCTTTCAACAACAAGGACATTTCGAAGTGGCCCCAAACTTTTGAACGGTAGTGTACATGTGATCAAGATCTTACTATTTAAGTCAGGAATAGCCATCTATGTTCACCCCCTAGAGTCGATGTCAGCGGCCACGCTGGAATCTAATTAGCATAATAAATAGAAAAACATACAAATCTGTCTGTTTAAACTAGAGATATGTTGGCATGGGCTGTGTCTCAATACAAAGCATCTGCCAATGGCGGCCTTCCGCATCTGCGGTGGAAGGTGGCCGAGCTACAGCACTGTTTGTCAGACCATGAGACATCCCAAAAATCGGTTTTCTCCCGAAAACATCTGTAGCGTCTGAACGGTTTGGCCTGCAAACTAATCCTTTTTCTGCTACAACACCCACAAGCATCACGGGACTAGACTGGAGTCAGTAACGCCGATCTACCAAATGCAGTCTGTAGTGTCAGAACAGTTTGACACTTCTAATATAAGAAAGGAGAGACTCTCACGAACACGTACATGTTGGTGTTTTACTCTAGGACGCCCACAAGCCTCACAAGACTCGTCTGAAGGTAGCACAGAACTCGTTTAAAATTAATGGCAGTACAGTGCCTTCAAAAAGTATTCACACCCCTTGACTTTTTTCACATTTTGTTGTGTCACAGCCTTAATTTAAACTATTTTTTTAAATGATCCACTGGAATTGTTCATCTAAATTTAAAAAATGAAAAGCTGAAATGTATTGAGTCAATAAGCATTCAAGCCCTTTGCTATGGCAAGCCTAAATAAGTTCAGGAGTAAAGTCTTCCTTAACAAGTCACATGTTGGTCGTAAACTTTCTCTCTTTGGCTCTTTGGCTGCAGTATTGAGAATGGAATGGCTGAGTGTTACAGAAGAGAGACTCTTGCTAAAAACTTTAACATCAAAAGATTGGTTATTAGAACATTAGTTTTGGAATCCAAACGTCTGGAATGGTCGGTGGGATTCCAAACAATAATCATGTCATATAATTTTGTATTTTGTGACAAAATAACTATCTTTAAGAGCTTCACAATGTAGATATCAGATTTAAATCATAATGTTGTAAAACTTATATGATTAAATATTAAACTATTTGTAAAAAGATACTGTAGAAATGTGATTGTAGCCAACTAAATGAGATGATTGTTTTTCATAGAAACTTTTGCCAAGTCAATAACCACGCCCACGTGAGCACAGACATTGTGGCAACATGATGGAACTGCCCTCCAAGGCGAGTGATTACAAGGACTCACTGAGGAATTAACGTATTAGACAAGAGAACGTGAGGACCATCCACACGTTGAAATGGTTGGAATTTACATGAGACCAGACAGTGTGGAGCGGTTGTAAAATAAAATATATATGTAAAATAGTCAAGGAAACTCGACCAAAGACAAGGCCAGAAGAACAGATTCCTCTCACCCCCGTGTGGAACTCTGATGTATCCATTCTAACGAACACTCCGAGACAAGGAAGCATACAACTAAGAAAGACAGTGTGACATCAAACTACTCGCCATAGACGGATAGAGTGGTTTCAACTGAGAGACGACAGAGAAAGACATCAACGCATAAATATATCTTGCATTTCTAATCTGAATGAACGATTGTTGGGGTGCTAAATATTAATATTTACAGTCAGCATAATTTCAAAAAGTAAGTCCACTACCTTTGCCTCTCCCGCTATTTATCTTTCCCCACCCCTTTCCATTTTGTAACAAGCCATCATAACGTGTTAGTCCACTAGGGACTTTTCATATGCATTATGTTACTAATCATTAACCTATACCGTGTGTGTGTTTATGTATTTCTGTGTGATTATTTAGACAGTTAGTAAATAAATAATTAAGGCAATTTGTGTATTGCTGATTCATCACTTAGGCTAGGGTTCGTGCAGATTTACAGAGTCAACCATGTTCAGAATGAGACTGATATGAGGAAATGATTGATTGATGACTGGTATGATGTCGATATATATATTCTTGCGTTCATTTGGGATACAGTAACTCATTAAATAACTTTTCCCGTGGTCCCTCAAATTACTATTGAATTAATTGTTCCATGAATTATTTAATAGAGTAATAAATAAACGTAGTAGGTAATTATTTGATAAATAGCAGTCATCACATTAATGATAGTCACATCACGACACACATAATAAGTTGAAAGACTAACTCATCTCTGTACCCCACATATACAATTATCTCTAAGGTCCCTCAGTCGAGCAATTAATTTCAAACACAGGTTCAAGCACAAAGACCAGGGAAGTTTTTCAATGCCTCGCAAAGAAGAGCACCTATTGATAGATGGGTAACAAAAAAATACATTGAATATCCCTTTGAGCATAGGGAAGTTAGTAATTACACTTTGAAAGGTGTGTACAAAGATACAGGCATCCTTCCTAGCTTAGTTGCCGGAGAGGAAGGAAACCTCCCAGGGATTTCAACATGAGGCCAATGGCAGTTTCACCGTGAGGCCAAGAAACAGTTACAGAGTTTAACGGCTGTGATAGGAGACAACTGAGGATGGATCAACAATATTGTAGTTACTCCACAATACTAGCCTAAATGACAGACTGAAAGAAGGAAGCCTGTACAAAATACATGCATCCTGTTTGCAACAAGGCACATAAGTAATACTGCAAAAAATGTGACAAAGCAATTCACTTTTTGTCCTGAATACAAAGTGTTACGTTTGGGGCAAATCCAATACAACACATTGCTGAGTATCACTCTCCATATTTTCAAGCATAGTGGTGGCTGCATCATGTTATTTGTATGCTTGTAATCCTTAAGGACTATGGAGTTTTTCAGGATAAAACAATAAAAGGAATGGAGCTAAGCACAGACCAATCTTAGAGGAAAACCTGGTTCAGTCTTCTTTTCACTAGACACTGGGAGACGAATTCACCTTTCAGCAGGACAATACCCTAAAACACAATGCCAAAACTATAATGTAGTTGCTTAACAAGAAGACAGTGAATGTTCCTGAGTGACCGAGTTACAGTTTTGACTTAAACCTGCTGGAAAATCTATGGCAAAGACTTGAATTTTGTTGTCCCAGAAATGATTAGCAAGCATTTTGACAGAGCTTGAATAATTGAAAAAAGACTAATGGGCAAATATTGTACAATCCAGGTGTGCAAAGCTCTTAGAGACTTAGCCAGAAAGACTCACAGCTGTAATCGCTGCCAAAAGTGATTCTAACATGTATTCACTGTGTGAATACTTGTGTAAATGAGATATTTCTGTATTTCATTTTCAATAAATTAGCAACAATTTCTAAAAACATGTTTTCACCTTGTCATTATGGGATACTGTGTGCAGATGCGTGAGAAAAAAATATATTTAATCCATTTTTAATTCAGGCTGTAAAACTACAAAATGTGGAATAAGTCAAGGGGTATGAATACTTTCTGAAGGCACTATGGAAATAGCTTAGTGCCAAAAAAGGGCTTACATATGGGTAGAAAAATACAAATAATTTCCTGATCTTTCTTATATCTCTATGATAAAGGACAGACACTTCAAAACAAACTTTTGATGTCTTTTTTTACTGTCTGTTTTTCCATGTATGAAACTGTTATTCAATGTGTTTCTATGGGCTAATAGCAGTAAGGCAAAATTAAATGTTTTATCAAAGAATTTGTTTATATCTTATGATACTTAAATTCAAAATAAAATAGCTAAATGATCCTTGGTATGACATCTTAAAACAATTCCACAGTGAAAAGTGAAATCTCTTTCTACGGATGCTAGAAGGGATGGCATATGGACAGCCAGCCCTGAAGTGCACTACTGTTTTCTGTCAAAATGGCATGCCAAGTTATCAAGGGCGTTTTCTCACAGCCTCACAAATGTTTACTTATGTGAAGTGCTGAGCACTTGACTAAAGAAACCAACAGTGTGATTTATACATGTCAAACTTGAAAATATGCAATTTACTTGGATGTTGCTCGGTTTTTGTGATTTATACACACATATATAGCCTTATACATGTTTGTATTTTCTAAATTGTCCGTGTTTAAATTCTGACATTTGAAGGACAGATCATATACTAAAATGTTGCACAAGAACTAAACACATTTTTGAAATATTGGCACAGATGCCCAAACCTTATTATGCAATCTCTCGTAGCCCTTTCCTGCAGTCAACGACCATATCTGACATGGTACATATCTTTTTATTTTAAGCCCATTACCATGTGCGGGTTGTATACTTATGTTTCAAAGTAGATTTGTTTAAGACTACCAAGAATCCCTCTGAGTGACACGGATTTAGCCCACTGCAGTAAAAGACATAAGCCACAGGTGCCCAAACCTCATTATCCTACTTCTCTCCTAAAGAAGCTTGAACTGTAGGTCAATCTTCTAGTCTGTTTACTATGTATCTATTCATCTCCCATAATACACTTGTCCTTACTCATGTGAATACTGTACAAGCCTTTTGCTGTTTTCCTCTCCACTACAGTTCTGCCCGCTCTGACTCTGGTCCCTGTCTCCAGTCCCACGTCTCGTCATCCTGCTACTTTGTCCTGGAATCCCCACT